>NW_018165115.1:72230-102013 GCF_001263595.1 Phalaenopsis equestris | reverse complement strand
ATTCAGTAAATAAGCGTAGGATTAGTCAATGTTCTTTATGTCTGGACCAAAGGGTAAAGAATATGTATGCTCCTATTTGGCACAATATAATTTTAACTAATTCACTTTATCCATTCACTATAATTTCTTGACAAGGAGAAGGATGCTTTCTTATATATTGAATATCACATTTAAACCCTCATTAGTATCATTAGTTATTTAATAGTTATTAAAATAACATATTTATTTCAATTATCTATTTGTGACAGATAAGCAAATTGAATTTCGTTGTTGCGATTAAAGTATTGCTTTTCTAAAATCTTAGTTCGCAGTTCTAAACCACTCCCTATGGGATTGATATCTAGGACTCCATTAGAGCCCTATATTACTTGAGTGATACGTATACTTACGTTGATAAGTGTGACTTTACAATTATTGAATAATTATTACATCCATATTGAACTTATATTTTTAAGCACATATAAATTCGTCGGTCATGTCTCCATATAGGCTTATTTTTGGAAAGAGATGCTGATGAAAAAATATTATTGCAACTGAAAAAAATCAGAAATGGATCTTATGAAAATGCTAAGATTTATAAGGAAAAAATAAAGAGTTAGCATGATTGGACGATAGTAAGCAAGGAATTTGAACTTGGATAAGAAGTTTTGTTGTATATCACAAGATTGAAATTATTTCCCAGAAAACTTAAGTCCAGGTGGTTAGTGCAATTTATTGTTAAAAAAGGCTACCCATATAGAGTTGTGGAAACTGAAGATCCAAAAACTAGAGAAAGATTTAAAGTTAATGGACATAGGTTAAAGCCTTATTTTTATGAACACAGGCCAATTTTTAAAGAGGTTTTAATGTTAGGTTACCTAGAGTAAAAACCAAGAACGTTGGGCTGACGGCATTAAACCAAGTGCTTTGTAGGAGGCATCCCATAGTTATTTGTGTAATTGTTTTCAATTTATTTTTATGTAACAAAAGCTCTTACAATTAAATTCTATGTGCTTTAGAGACATAAATGTTAAAGAAAAATATATAAAAGTGTTTTAATTATTTAATTTTATGGAAGGTATGAGAATTATTTTGGACCTTTGGCAAAGCGGTGCAAGAAAAAAAGTGCACTGGCACTTATGCACCTAAATTGGTGCCTATGGACCTATTTCATGGAACATTGATGCCTAGGCCTCAGAATCTAGCATCTAAGAACCACTTTCCAGAAAGGTCGGCGCCTATGTGCCAGAATCCGGTGCCTAGACACTATAATTGGAAAAACCATCCTAGAACCTTCTTTTGATGATTTTTGACCAAATTTTATCCATATAACTCCAAAAAGTTGTCATTTGGAGTTAAATAAATTGGTAGAGAGAGAGAGGATTGATACACCTAAAATATATAGTATTTATGTACACATTTTTACACCTATTTTTGAGATATTGTGATTTAATAGAAGGTATTTCTGTGTCTTTATTTCATGTACAATCAAAAAGATAAAAATGGTGAAATGAGTGAAAAAGGTATCAAATTTGGAATAAGAATGATGAAAAGGTGCAAAAAAGTTGTGGTGTCTAAGCGCCCAGAGCTGGTGCTTAAGCGCCAACAATACAGAAAAGGCCGCGCTTAAGCGCCAAGGACCTCTCAGCGCCAAGGCCCTCTCGCTTAAGCGCCAGTGGCAGTTATTTGACAGTTTAATGAATTTTAACAAATTTTAAAGAGGTTTTTGAGGTACATACTGGTGAAAAACGTTGGTTATAACCACTAGGGATGAAAATGGTTATAACCACTAGAGATGAAAATATATTAAAAGGACTTTTGAAATGAGGCATCTCTTGGAGAAATTCATTGAATATGAACAAATTTTGAAGAGATACCAAGGCACCTCTTAGAAAACTATAAAAGGAGGGAGTTGGATTAGACTAAGGGCTCTTCAAGTCTCTTCGTTGCTGCTCAAGGGAGACTCTTCTCCGCATTTTAAGTGAAACTTTTAGACGCCATTTGCATTTACCTTTTCATTTTCTTTTTAGATTTTATTTTGAGAGCTAAGAGTGTTGTATGAGAATAAGATATTCAAAGAAACTTCAAAAGATTGGTGGAGGATTTGAGATAATTTTCTATCTTTTGTCACTACGTGTGGTTTTAATTTATACTTCTTGTTGGTTTGACAATGATTTCTACTTTGAAACTAGAATGTGGTTGTGTTTTCTCCATGAATTCTGAATTCTAAGTAATTTTATATTTCTTCCTTAATATGATAAGTAATTAAAGTTTTGGATGGAATTTGTGGAAATTATTGATCTTTAATGTTGGAAAAAGTTGTGATGATTTAAATCCATGTACTTCATTTACTTCTTGATTTAGCCCATTAAGTTGTTAAAATTTGTTGTGAGAACATGTAAGATCCGTGATGGTATTGTCTCAGTCAACAATTGGTAAGAATCACATGAGATTGTTTGGATAAGAACGTAATTCATATGATTTAGTGCAAATAAATAGGGAAATAAACTTTGAAGTATGTGGAGTTAGAGGACTTTAGTGACAGCTTAAAGCCCACAACTTGGTTTATTATTTTTGTTTTTAATAAGAGATGTTAGCCCCCAGGTGGAGGGAGAAGAGGGAACTCTATAGTGAGAGCTGGTATCTGCCCTACCTAACCAGTCTTCAAAATTATTCAGACTTTAAATTAGCCAATGTTCTTTATACCATCTCTAGTAAGGGTAAAGAATAATATTACTCTTATTTGGCACAACACAAATTGAATACTTTCACAACATAATTCATATACTTGTTACAGATTCATGATAAGCAAAAAGATATTGTATATTTAGTGTTTTTATCTTACAAAAACTCAAGTTATATTTAGTTAGTTGTTATTTTATTTTTATTTATCAAAAATATCCAAAAAGAATTGAACTTTTATTTCTGTGATAATATCTATAGTTTGAGTAAGTGTATTTTTAAAATAGAGGTTTGTTATCTAATTCCAGTGTAAAGAGTTAAATCAGTCCCTGTGGGTTTGATATTCTGGGCTTAATCAAAAAGTCTTATATTACTTGATAACGATACGTATACTTGTGTAGTATCATAATATATAGATATAAAAATTGAACTCTTTCTTTCTTTGGAGTAAAGTTCTTGGTGTCGTTGTAAAGTAAGACATATAAGTTAAAAAATATAATCACATACATTGTAATGCAGTTGCATATAGACAGTTGGAATCAAGTTTTTAGCGCCATTACTAGGTATTGAAATTGAACTATTTTGGATTGAAAAAAATAAATTTAAGGAAATTTTTAGAAAGTAAAATTTCTTTATCTAGAAAGTCTTATTTAAACTTTAAGATTTATTATAGGAGTATTGTCGTGGTGTTTTTATATAAAATTTTTAATTGGTGTGTTTTATTATATGTTGTTTTGTAATAGTATATGCATAGTTCAGGTTCTTAAGGACTAATACCCTACGATTCCAAATTAGAAAGAACTATTAGAAATATTAAAAAATTAAAACTTATTGAAAAAAATAAAAAAATTTGAGAAATGACAAATCAAAATAATCAAAATACTAAAGAATTTAGACTTTTAAGAGATTATGTTAACCCTACGGTAGATGAACTTCAATGTTGTATTCAAAAACCTACTGCAGTGGCCAATTCATCTGAGCTTAAACCTGTTAATATCTAAATGATATTAAATAATTAGTTTGGGGATCACCAACAGAAGATCCAAATTTACATCTTGCTAATTTTCTAGAATTGTGTGGTACATTTAAGTACGATGGTGTATTAGATGATGTTATAAGACTTACATTATTTCCTTTCTCACTTAGGGATGGTTACATTCGTTAGCACCTAGATCTATCAGAACTTGGAGTGATTTAGCACAAAAATTCCTTGCTAAATATTTTCTACCATAAAAAATTGCAAAGTTTAGACATGATATTACATCTTTCAGTATTGTCAGTTTGAAAAAGAATCAATTTATGAAGCATGCGAATGATTTTAAAAACTTATAAGAAAGTATCCACACCATGCTATACCAGATTGGTTAATATATTAAACTTTTTATAATCGATTTGCTAAATCTCTTAAATCTATTATCGATGCTACTACTGGTGGTTCATTAATGTCAAAAACATTTAATGCTTCTTATGCTTTAATTTAAGAGATGACTACAAATATTTTCAATAGCTTTATGAAAGGTTAAAACTTAAGAAAGCAGCCAATGTTCATGAAACGGATGCTTTTGCCATGTTAGCAAATCAAGTTGCTGCAATTTTACGGAAGTTAGACCAATTTGGAATGAATTTTTCTCAACCAATTGCAATGATTGAAGAGAATTCATTAGACCAAATGGTAGATTCTCAAGCATCATTAGAAACTTTGAATGCCATAAAGAACTAGCCAAATAAGCCATATTCAAACTATTATAACCCAAGTTGGAAGAACCATCCCAAATTTAATTAGAATAATACTTCAGGTGGTAATAATCAAAAATGGGGGAGCAATCACATAAACCCATTGGGAAACTAAAAAAACCAAGAGAATAATAACTATAGATCTACTTATCCTCTAATTTTTAATAGTAATCAAAATCTTAAGTAGAAGAAGTTGTCTATAGAAGAAGTGGTGTTACAAATGGCAAATCCGTTACAAAGTTAAGGAGCTACAATCATAAATATTGAGAACCAACTTGGACAAATAGAAAATTCATTAAGTATCCCAAGCAACACTTCCTAGTAATACTGAAGTAAACCTGAAATTCATTAAGTATCCCAAGAAACATAGTTTGAATCCTGTTAAGGTTAAAGATGACATTGATCTGTTAGGGGAATTAACTATACGCGTCAATGACCAATTAGGTATCCTGCTAAGGTTAAAGACGATGAATGTTACAAAATAGATGTGATAAGATATTTGAGTGAATGTCATTTCAAAACAAATTATGAAGAGAAATCTGAAATAAAAGAGTTGGAACACTTGGAACACGAGAGTTGGAACACGAGCAAGAAGAGGAATTAATTCAATGTGAAGATTTTTACAAGGAAGATTCAAACTATGTTTGAGAAAGTTTGGAAGTTTTGGACACGTTAGAAAAAGATAAATATTTTTGTTCATCAATTGAAAAACCTCTAAAGCTTAAGTTGAAGTTCAATTCTGAATATTTAAAGTATGTTTTTTTAGGAGATTCTTCGACATTACCTGTTATAATTTCTTCAAAATTAACTACAGAAAAAAAATGAGTTTAATGGAAACTTTGAAGAGTTATAAGAATGCCTTTGGATGGACAATTATTGATATTAAAGGAATTAGTCCTTCAATTTGTATGCATAGAATTCATATGAAAGAGAACTGCAAACCTATAGTTGATCTTCAGAGGAGATTGAATCCTGTTATGAAAGAAGTTGTTTGAAAGAAGTTGTTAAGTATGAAAGAAGTTGTTAAGAAAGAAATTTTTAAAATGGTTAGATGCTGGAATTATATGCATTATTTCAGATAGTGCATGGGTTAGTCCAATTCACTGTGTTCCTAAAAAAGGAGGAGTGACTGTGACTTTGAGTGAACATAATAAGTTGATACCTACTAAACAAGTCATAGGGTTGTGAATATGCATTGATTATATAAAATTAAATCTTGCCACTAAGAAAGATGATTTTCCACTACCCTTTTTAGATCAAATGTTGGATAGATTGATTGGGCATAAAAACTTTTGTTTTCTTGATGGATATATTGGTTATCACCAAATACTAATAGCTCTAAAGGATTAAGAGAAAATAATTTTTACCAGTCCTTATAGTATATTTGCTTTTAGAAGAATGCCCTTTGGTTTATGTAATGCCTCTACTACATTTTAAAGATGTATGATGGTTATCTTCTGTAATTTAGTTAAGAAAGGGATTGATGTTTTTATGGATGATTTTTCAACGTTTGGAACTTCATTTGACTTATGTTTAAAACATTTATCAAAAGTTCTTAAGCGCTGTGAAGAAACAAATTTAGTCCTTAATTGGGAAAAATGCCAATTTATGGTAGCAGGAGGAATATTATTGACATCAGATATTAGAAAATGGTTTAGAAGTAGATCCTGCCAAAATTCAAGTGATCCCTAATTTACCTTACCCAACAAATGTAAGAGAAATTTAGAGTTTTTTAGGACATGTTGGATTCTACCGGCGATATATTAAAGAATTTTCAAGAATTGCTGAGAATTAAGATGTAATTTTCAATTTTGATAAAGATTGCCTAAAAGTTTTTAAGTTATTAAAAGAAAAATTAGCACTGCACCAATTATAGTTTCACCGGACTGGGGAAAACCTTTTGAGTTGATGTGTGATGCTAGTGATTATGCTAATGGAGTTGTTTTAGGACATAAATATGATAAAATTTTCAAAGTAATTTACTATGCTAGTAAAACTCTTAATGAATCTCAAATTAACTATTCCACAACTAAGAAAGAGTTATTAGAAATTGTATATGCATTTGATAAATTTAGATCATATTTGATTGAAACTAAATGTGTAGTGCATAGTGATTGTTCTGTTATTAAGTATTTAATGAAAAAGAAGGATGCTAAACCTAGAATGATAAGATAAGTTTTTCTTTTACAAGAATTTACTTTGAAAAAGTAGATAAGAAGGGAGTTGAGAATCAAATTGTTGATCATCTGTCTATACTTGAATTAGAGAAACCACTCTATTTTGAAAAAGAGATTAGTGAACATTTTCAAGATGAAAAATTATTCAATATTAATAAGTGGTGTATTCCGTGGTATGCCGACATTGTGAACTTTATTGTTAGTGATATTATACCATGTAGAATGACATACCAACACAAGAGGAAATTTTTATCTGAAGCTATGACTTTTTTTTGGGATGACCCATTTTTATATATACAAAGAAATGATCTATTTATTTGAAGATGTGTGCCTTCAGAAGAAACTTATGAAATTATCAAAAAATGTCAAAATTCTAATTTTGGGGAACATTTTGGTGTAGATAAAACAACATATAAAATCTTACAATCTGGATTTTATTGGCCTACAATCTTTAGAGATGTTAACGCTTATATCAAAACTTGTGATAGATGTTAACGAGTAGGCAATATTTCTATAAGAAATGAGATGCCCCTCAATTATATGTTGGAAGTTGTAACATTTGATGTTTGGGGATTAGATTTCATGGGACCATTTATACCATCTTTCAAAAATTTATATATATTATTAGCAGTGGACTATGTATCCAAATGGATAGAAGTTGTTGCTTTACCTCGATGTGATACTCAAAGTGTTGCAAAGTTTTTAAAAATGAATATATTTTGTAGATTTGGGATGTTGAGAGTGATAATAACTGATGGGGGAAGTCATTTCAAAAATGCAATAATAGAGAATTTAATAAATAAATATCATATAAATCATAGAATTGCTACTGTTTATCATCCTCAGACGAGTGGTTTGGCTGAATTATCCAATGGTTAAATTAAAAGAATTATGAAAAAATCTGTGAATCCAACAAAAATGGATTGGTCAGTCAAACTTGACTATGCTTTGTGGGCTTATAGGATTGCATATAGAACACCTATGAAATTGTCTCCATATAGGCTGATATTTGGGAAAGTTTCTCACTTACCAGTTGAGCTTGAGCATAAAGCATATTGGACAATTAAGGAATTTAATTATAATTTACAGGATGCTGGTGAGAAAAGATTACTGTAATTAAATGAGCTTGAAGAGATAAGGAATGAAGCTAATGAGAGTGTTAAGATTTATAAGGAAAAGATGAAGATGTGGCATGATCAGAGAATTCTGGCATGATCAGAGAGATGTGGCATGATCAGAGAATTCTTACTAAAAATTTTCAGCCAGGGCATCAAGTTTTGTTATATAAAAGCAAGGTTAAGACTATTTCCTCGCAAACTTAAATCCAGGTGGATAGGCCCATTTATTGTCAAAAAAGTTTATCCCTATGGAGCTGTGGATATCAAAGATCCTAAATCTGAGAAAATATTTAAAGTGAATGGTCGGAGATTGAAACCCTAGTTTGTAGGGGACTCACTTAAATTAAATGATCTTATGGTGTTGGGTTCACCAGAATAAGCACTAGTTACGTTTGGTTGATGACGTTAAACCAAGAGCTCTATGAGAGGCAACCCATAGTTATTGGTGTGTTTTTATTTTGATTGTTATGTTGTTTGTGTGTGATAAAGAAAAATTAAGGTACTATTTTGATAATATAATGATTTAGTAATGATTCTAAGACATTATTGAGTGACTTAGACATGTTAGAATGAGTATTTGAACGTTAAATTAACCTGTGATAAATCAAGCACGAGCTCTTAAGCTCCAACATGCAGTGCTTAAGCGCGGAAGTTAAATATCATGTGTGATTTTAGTTTCTAGAAGTTTTAACTAAAATTTGGTTATCTTTAACATGGGATAACAAATCTAAGACGTGCTTAGGAGTTATATGGAGGTTTGTTTCCTATAAATAGAAGGGTTATGTGAGGATTTTTTCCGCAATTCAATTTTAACCCTAAAATCTAAGTGAAAGAGAGAGATTTTAAAAGATGTCTTAATGGAAGATGGATTTGAAGAAGAAGACGCCATGAAGAAAATTTTTATTAGTCATAGTGCACAAGAGTTGTATAAGGGTTTCTTAGCCATTAGTATTAAATGAATTGCGGAAAAGATCACCAAAATTGAGGCTGACGTGGCTTCAATCAAAGCAAAGGTGATGAAAGTCAATGCACATATGGAGCATATTGGACAAAAATTGAAGATGCAATATAGTCATACCAATTATATCATGGAAGTGGATAAGGCAATGCACCTTAAAAACAAATGGATCGAAGAAGACTCCATCAGAGTTCGTCATCATCATCTATTCTATCAGATCTATAATCCAAATGCCCAGGGAGAGACTAATGAGAGATAAGAGTTTGATCCACCAAAAGTAGAATGCAATTAGGTTCAACGTTAGAGTTTTTTTTAGTTTGTTGTGATATGTTAAGTGTTTAATTATTTTATGTGTTTTATTATGTAAGTTTGTTTAGTGTTTGTGTTTAGGAACTTTCTCATCTAAGACTATTTGGTGTGAGAATTATGTGTTCATTTGCTTGTAATAGTTAGTGAATGAATATAAGTGCTTGTTTGTGTGTAAAATTTGTGTTATTTTACTTTGAATCAAATTAGTGATATAGATGAATTTGGAGAGAGAGAGGAGAGATAAAAGGGGAAGAAAAGAGTTGTTAAAGAGCTATGACACCATGTAGGGGTGGTTGACTTAGGCTAGTAGTGCATTTTACTTAAAATCAAAAATATTAAAATTTGTGCACTAACGCCTAAATGCCACATCCCCGCACTTAAGCGCAAGACAGCCTGAGAGGCAGGCACCTAAGTGCCAAGCTAGTCGTACTTAAGTGCTGGTTCATGAAAACTGGTTCACTAATGGTTAAAAGTGAAAATTAACCCCTAAATCGCCCATTTCGCACAGACACACCCTATTTTGAAGATTTCTTAGTGATTTGAAGAAATATTTTCTAGATTTGATCTTCTTGAGGTAAGAGCTTCATTTCTATGTAAAAATTTTTTATTTTCACCATGTATTTTTAACACATTATGGATCTACCCAAAAATCTCTATTCATGGTAAAAATTTGAGGAAAATCTATGAAAAATACATAGAAATGGTAGTTTAAGCTTATATAAGTTAAGTTTAGTAGTTTAATCTTTTTTTTGGATTTATTTTGGAATTTTTAGAAATGACACCTATAATGGAGAGGAGTAAGGGGAAGTCCCATTTTGATTCAAGTAAATTTGTGAATTTGAAGGCTCAGTATAGGTTCAGTGATGCACTGCAATCACGAAAACTTATTCCTGAGAGATGTTTTAAAAGTCCGGATGGAGCTGTGGAGGACTTAATTATTCATAAACACTGGAAATGATTCTATTATTTCTCTATCATAGCGGTAATTTTTGTTGTTTGGGAGATCTATTCTAATCTCCCAGAAGCAGAGAATGATCGAGTTATGGTCAGAGAAAAATTAGTATCATTCTCGCACGAGGTAATAAATATGTTTTACCAGTTTCCACCTGACACTCTATGTTTATATTCAAACTATAGTCCTACTGAGATAGAGTTGGACAAGATTATTTCATCTTTGACTACTAGAAGAGGACATTGTAAAATTACAAATCAAAGGAGAGTTAACTTTTCCACTTTGAAGTTAAATGCCACCTAAAAGGTATGGCACTATTTTATTTCATCTCGTCTATTGCCTACTAATCATCTCAATGAAGTAACTAGAGAGAGAGCGACATTGAATTATTATATTCAACAGTGTAAGCTCATCAACATTGGAGCTCTTATCTACCACACTATCATCAGTTCTGTTGCTACCGCTAATACTACAGGTTTGGGATTTGCTTCCTTAATCTTTTCTTTATGTGGGCAAGCAAAATTTAAATATGATAGTTGGGAAGAAATGTTACAACCTCTGAAGCCCATTACAAGTGTGAATGTGAAGTCCTATTCTGAACATTCAAGTTTTGGCTAAAGAGGAGGATTTTCTAGGAGTTACAGAATGTCTACATCTGTCGCTTCTACATTTGGTGCTTCTACCTTGAGACCATCTACATTTAGAGATTAGTCTTTTAGTATTGAATCTCAAGATCAACTATTATAGAGGATGTTGGATAATATAAATTTTACCATGGATAAGGTAAAAAATTTAGAAAATTTTGTAGATCATATAGATGGATATTTGAGGAGACATAGTGAATATGAAGAAAAGTATCACTCCTCTTTGGAAGCCTCATTAGAGGTAACCAAGGAGTGGAATTCCCTTCATATCTAAAATATCCTGACTATGAGCCTACAAATTTTTGGGAAAGCGGTGACACCAATTATGATGAGGAGGAGGACTAAATTGATTTGAATTTGTAGTATTTGCTATATTGTGATGTGTGAACTTGCAACTTTTGTGTTTGTGTAGTTGTCTGGACTATGTGATGTGTTAAACTTCTGTTTAATTGTTATTGTCATGTTTGTGTTTTTAATAAAATTGTGTTTTGTTTCTATGGTAGTGATTGTGAAGTGTGTGTTAAGTGTGTTTAGTTAGTTAATATTAAACTTATTTCATAGTATTAGAAAGGTTAAGAATCTTACTAACTTTAACTTTAACTTCAATTTTAAATTGTTACCCTGTAGTTTCTTTTATGTTATGGTTGTGAAGTCTAATTAGTGTGTTTGTTTGATTTTATGTTTTTATCCACTGCATAGAAGTCTAATGAATCTGTATATGTTAAAAATTAAGAAAATTTGATCAAAATTAATTTTTAATCCTATTTTTAATTTTTTCACATGTATAATTAGTGTATAAAAATTTATGTAAATCAAAATTAATTTTTAATCCTATTTTTAATTTTTTTACATGTATAATTAGTGTATAAAAATTTATGTAAGTTATTTCTAGTTTTCATTCCTACTTATATTTTTTTGATGCTAAACTGTTTTATCCTGTTAAAAATTTAAGATTGGGGGGGGGAGGATGAAAAATAGTTTTCAAAACTTGAATTTTATTTGTTCTAATTTTATTTGCTTGAATTTTATTTGTTCTCAAATGTGCTACAAATGAATGTGATTTGAAAAGAAAAATAATCATGTATATGAAGTTATATTAGGGAAGTAAAATTTTGACTTTAAAAATGAGTAAGAAAATTTAGTTGAAATCTATAGTGATTTAGAAAAACTTAAAGTTAAAAATTTTAAAGTTTTGAAATGATAAATATTGTGTAACTATCCTTAGTAGGAGATGTTGTATTTTTGAAAAATGTAGAACGATTAGACATTTGTTTTCAAAGCTTAAATTTCTTTTATTAATAGAAATTTTCAAAACTATTATTATGTTTTTAAGTAAAGGAAAAATATCAACTCCTTGCTTTAGGAAAGGAAGAGTGGAATTTAAAATCATTAAAGGCCTATCCAGATATAGTAATCCTTGTCTGTATAAAAATAAAATAAAATAAGAGTATGTGAAAAAGGGAGGAGAAGCTTGAGGATTAGTGCCTAATCAAAAATTGGTTCCACATCTGATCTTTCTAAAGTATACGACTTGAGAAACTTGTAAGATTAAGGATATAATATAGTGAGTAAAATTATGCTTAGTAAAAATTTTTAAGAGGAGGAGATAGAATGTCCAAACCTTATATTTGGAAAAATCTACAAGTATTTATGAATTAGATAGAAACTCATATTTTCATACCTCTTCACTTAAGAAATTTCTAAGCTCTAAATTAGTCTCATTCACTAAATGTTTTCTAAATTGGACTACTATATTTCTAGAATAAAATTTTAGAATATCCTAAAGAAACTCATATACATAATCTACTTATTTTGGTTTTGAAAGTTTGGAGTGTCACTTGAGGACAAGTAACATTTTAAGTTTGGGGGATTTTGATATACCTAAAATATATAGTATTTATGTACACATTTTTATACCTATTTTTAAGATATTACACTCTAATGGAAGATATTTGTGTGTTTTTCTTTCAGGTACAATCAAAAAATGAAGTGGTGAAAAGAGTGAAAAACGATCAAATTTAGAGCAAGAATGATGAAAAATTGTAAAAGAGTTGTGGCGTCTAAGTGTCAAGCACTGACACTTAAGCGCCTAAGCGCCAAGGACCTCACGCTTAAGCGCTGGTGGCAATTATTTGACGGTTTGATGAATTTTGATGAATTTTGAAGAGATTTTTGAGGCACCTATTGGCGAAAATGGTGGTTATAACCACTAGGGACAAAAATATATTAAAAGGACTTTTGAAAGGAGGCATCTCTTGGAGAAACTCATCAAATATGGAAACATTTTGAGGAGATACCAAGGCACCTCTTGGAAAACTATAAAAAGAGGGAGTTTGAGTGGATTAAGGGCTCTTTTAGTTTCTTCATTATTGCTCAAGGGAGACTCTTCTCTGCATTTTAAGATAGACTTTTAGATGTCATTTCCATTTACCTTGTACTTTTCTTTTTAGTTTTATGTTGAGAGTTAAGAGTGTTGTAAGAGAAGAAAAAATTTAATGGAATTCCAAGAGTTTAGTTGAGGATTTGAGATAAGTTTCTATCTTTTGTTACTACATTTGGTTTTAATTTAGACTTATTGTTGATTTGAAAATAATTTCTACTTTTAGACTAGATTGTGGTTGTGTTTTCTCCATGAATTTTGAGTAGTTATCTTTATAATTTTCCTTAAAATGATAAGTAATTAAAGTTTTAGATGGAAGTTGTGGAAAGTATTGATCCTTAATATCGGAATAAGTTGTGTGATTTAAACCCATGTATTTCATTTACTTCTTTATTTATCTCATTAAGTTGTTAAATTTGTTGTGAGAACATGTAAGATCTGTGATGGTATTGTCTCATCTCAGTCAACATCAACAAATGGTAAGAATCAAATTTAATTTTATGGATGAAAATGTAGTTCATGGGTTTCAATGCAAATAAATAGGAAAATAAACTTTGAAGGGTGTAGAGTAAGAGGACTTTAGAGTGATAGGCTAAAGCACCAAACCTGGTTTATTGTTTTAGGTTTTGATACGAATTGTTAGCCCCCAGGTGGAAGGAGAAGAGGAAATTCTAGAGAGAGAGCAGGTATTTTTTCTACCTAACCGGTCTTCAAAACTATTCAAAATTTAAATTAGTCAATTTTCTTTATAGCATCTCTTGTAAGGGTAAATAATAATATTACTCCTATTTGGCAAAACACAATTTGAATACTTCCACAACGAAATTCCTACACTTGCTTCTAATTCATGATAAGGAAAAAGATATTTTATATTTAGTGCTTTTTTCTTACAAAAACTCAAGTTATATTTAGTTAGTTGTTATTTTATTTTCAATTTTAAAAAATACCCAAAATAATTGAACATTCATTCCTATGATAATATCTATAGTTTGAGTAAGTGTCTTTTCAAAATAGAGGTTTTCTATCTAATTCCAGTGTAAAGAGTTAAATAAGTCCCTTCGGGTTTGATATTCAGGGCTTAATAAAGAAGTCTTATATTACTTGATAATGATACATATACTTGTGTAGTATCCCAACATATAAATATAAAAGTTGAACTCTTACTTTCTTTAGAGTCCAGTTTTTGGTGTTGTTACAAAGTAGGAAATATAAGTTAAAAAATATAATCGCATACATTGTAATACTATTGAATATAGACAATCGGGATCAACGATTCACTAATCTTGTTCTTATGGCCTCCATCTCCAAGGAAAGTTCCAAATATGAGATTTTAAACTGAAGAAAGTTCATAAGTTTTGATGCGCAGAGGTTACATGACAAGGTCTTTATGAAGAAAAGGTTGATCAAGGAAAGGGTTTTCATGAATCGGGAATTCAATACTCCTAGTACTATTGTGGAAAAAATCATTGTGCAAAAGCGATGGAAAGTAGTATGCTACATAATTGCGGTCGTAGTAACACTTGTTGTGAAGGAATTTTATGAAAATCCTCATGGGATAAATCAAGGTGTTGTCTAAGTTCAAGGTAGATGGGTACCTTTTACTCCTTCAAGAATTAATGATTTGTTCTTGATCGAGAATGTTCTGATTTGTCATTATACCAACTTTGCCCCACAAGAGACAATATGAATGAAGTTTTTAGATTCTTGATAGATGAAGATAGAGCATGGGAGATATAAGATAACAATAATGTAATTTTTCCTTCTTCATTGTTAAATTTTGCATCGAAACCTTGGTACATCTTTATTTCAGAAAAATTGCTCCCAACTACAAAAATTAGTAAAGTGATGAAGGAAAGTGCTATATTGAACTACTATATTTAAATTGGAAAACCTATTGATTTGGGTGCTATAATAGTAAATTCTACTCTTGGTTTAATTTTGAAGAGATTTGATCTTCATTCTGGAGATCCATCAACAATAGTTTTGCTTTGTTGCCAATCAAAAGTTCCATATGAAAATTAGGAAAACTTAATTTTTTCCTTGGAAGCCCATGGACCCAGTAATAAACTATGATTACTTAGAAAATGGAGGAGTGAATGACAGAAATATACTTATGAATCAAACATCTCAAAATCCATCACCTATACAACCCAGATTTTTGGATACTTCATTTGTTACTTTAAAGAAGATTAAGAAGTGGGAGAATGAGATGATTAATATTCTTAATACGATTAGCAGCATTTTTGATCATTTTGACCATCTAGACTAGAGAATTAATGAGCAAATGGATTACATTGGACATATGGAAGAGGCTACGGTGCGAATGTAAACGAAAAATTTTTGGATTGAAGAAAACTCGACCGATGAATTTTCTCACCGTCCTTTTTATAACTTATTCGTGCATCACCAATCCGTGGGATATATTAGAGAAGATGATAGTACTGAAGATGAAGATGTGTAGCAACTCTGAAGTTTGGAATTTTGATTTTTAAGAGCTTATTTATGTTTAATTATGTTAGATTTTCTTTGTTTTCAATATCGGACTTACTATGTTTGCAATTAGTATTTGATTGTTTAGTTTACAGCGTTAGGATGTGTTGATGTGATTTTGATACTGCATTTTATTTTGTAATTTCAAAATACTAGTTTGTATTTGTTGGAATTTATATATAAAAAAGTGAAATTATTTGTTGTTTGTGAAAATTTGATGTTAGTATATTACTTAATTATGAAAATTAATGAGAATTTAAACTAATTAGAAGATGGAGTGCTTTATCGTACATCACATTTTAAAAAAAAATAAAAAACTAAAATTTTAAGCGTTGGTGCCTAGGAGCCAAATTGGTTGAGTCATTAAAATCACAAAAATGAACAGTTTCAACCATTTTTCTACTTGAGTTCATCTTCCACCTTGCGACTAAGGGCAAATAGCATACTAGCACTTCCAAATACTTGGATTTGAGGCAATTTTGGGGCTAAAAATTCTTGGATTTCATCTTCTCTTGGTAAGAGCTTAACTTTAACCTAGTAATTTTTTATTTTTTCCGTGGATTTCTTCTACATTATTTGAAAATAAAAAATTAGAGATTTTAAAGAAATTTAGTGAAGAATCCATGGAGTGTAGTTTCTTAGCAATGATTTTGATTTTAGGAGTTTGCTTTATCTTTATAACAAATTTATGTGGAAATATTTTGAATTTTTAGAACTCATATGGCTCCTAAAATGAGGAAGATGAAGGGAAAGGAGGTCTGTGACTTGAGAAAATTTGTGCACATCAAGGTCCAACATCATTACGATACTCAACTTATGACAAGGAAACAGGTTCAGGAACGAGCATTTTACAATCCCAGCGGTCCTATTGAAGGATTTATTGTGGGAAGAAATAGGGAAACTTTTGTTATTTCATTTTTGTAGCAGTTGTCTTGATCATCCAAAAATTTTATGCAAACCTTATACTAGCTACGAATGATCAAGTATTTGTACGAGGTAAGAATGTTGAATTCAGTAGGAAAAAATAAATGCATTATATGAGTTGATGGATGAATTTCATTGTGAATATGCTACATTTGATACATCTGATTCTGCACTCGATGAATTTATAGCTTATCTTATCAATGGAAGAGGAGTTTGGAAAATAAAGCATGACCATAATTTAAAGTTCTCTACTTCTATGTTAAACGCTCAATCTAAAGATTGCCATTATTTTATTTCTGCTTGACTCTTTCCAACAAATCATCTGTGTGAAGTCACTAAAGATAGAGTTACTTTAAATTTATGTATTCTACAAATGAAGAGAATAAACAAAACTGCTCTTATTTATCAGAATACACATAATTCTTCCAGAGGTGGGACTACTAGAGGTTTAGAATACCCAGCCTTAATTTTTACTTTGCGTGATCAATCAAAAGTGGGGTATGATAGATTTAAAGAATTAATATAATTTCTTAAACCTATTAGTAAGCCTAGAGTTCATACAAATGAGTTGCATGCTGGACAACAAGCTAGGTGTAAAGGCAGTGATATTACCTTCTACATCAGCTCTGGACCTTCTACATCCCGCACTACTTCTCTAGAGAATGTTATGGAAAAACTACTTATTCAGCAGCGTGATATTTTAACTCTTAGAAATCAGATGAGAACTATGGAAGCTCGAAATTATTATAATTATGAGTATATGCAAAGGAAAGTGGATTATGAAATTTCTTATAATGAGGCAATGGCAAAATATTTGAGGGGTGATCATAATGTAGAATTCCCTACTTGCCTTCGCTTTACACCTTATGAGCTTGAAGTAGACTTTGAAAAAGAGGATGAAGATGATACTAAGGAGGATGATGATGAGTATTTTACTATCATTTTTGTTTGATTTTTGTGGTTTGATTTTGTTTTCATGTCATTATTAGTCAGTGAACTATATTATTAAATGATGTGTATTGTAAACTGGTGTTAAACTTTTTATGTTTAGATGTAGATTGTTTGTTTTCATTTCAGTAATGTTTGCTTTTGCAATTTGTTTCTTATGTGTAGAACTCTCCTTTACTTAGCAATTTTTTTTGATATATCATGTTTTACATAATGCTTTATACCCTGTTCTTTTTAATTGGTACCTGCAAAGTAAGAATCACATGAATCAACTTAAGGGAAGAGGCTTAAATTCATTTCTAAACTTATATTTAAGTATTAGCATCCTTACTAATGAAGTTCTCTTGAAGTTATTTTCATATCGTTCTTCTAAGGATCCTTAATATGACGACTTACAATTATTTTTTAAATGAAAAGGAAACCAAAACTCTTAGACTTAATTACTAGATATTCTTATATTTTAGTTTTAACTTAAGTTATTAAAATATTTTCTAAACTCTTACTATTGTCATTATAAAACAAAAACTATAGAAGTTCTTAAGTGGTGCTCACTACCTTTAGTCGTACTTTTTATGTAGTGAAAGAGTTACTTGAGGACAAGTAACAGTTAGGTTTGGGGGATTTTGATACACCAAAAAAATATTCAACTTTACATATATATCTAAGCCTTATATTTGGTGATATTGAACTTTAGAAAAAGGTATCTACATGTTTTATTATAGGTATACTAAGTCTAGGCATTTGAACCTCAAAGGATGTAAAAAAGACGAAATCTAGAGTTAAAAGTGGCATATTCAAAAAATTGAACTGGCGCTTAAGCAACAAAATACAGAGAAGACGGCGCCTAGGCACCAGAGACGATTATTTTCACAAATGCATTGAATTTGGATGGATTTTGAAGAGGTTCCTATGGAGACTCTTGGGAAATTCGTCCCTACAATATAAAAGCGTGTTTTTATGTCAGAAAAAGGTGTGAGTGAAGGAGACGTGAGTATCAAAGTGTGAGAGAGTGTGGTAAGTGTCTTTAAGAGTTGAAAGAGGGGAGGGAAAGTGAGATTTCTTCTGCCTTACATTTCTAAGAGAGATTTGAGAGTTATTGTAAAGAGAGAAAGACATTCAAAGGAACTTCAAAGGATTTTCTTGGGGAAGAGATCAAGTTAAGTTGTTTTACTTTTCTTTCTTGTTTTGTAAACTTATTTTTATATATAAAATCCATGTTTCGTTATTTCTTTCTCATGAATTCTGACTATATTTCTTTGTCCTTCTCCCTACAAAGAGAAATGGGCATGTGAAGAATCAATATTGTTGTGCAATATTTTAATTTCATAATTGTGATGATTCAAACTTTAAAGCTTATTTACTTCTTGATATGACCAATTGATTTGTTAAAATTTATTGTGAAACATACGATCCGAGAAGGCTATGCATTCTATAACAATGTAAGAATCACATTCGATTTCATTGATGAAAATGTAGTATGTGGGGTGCAAACAAATAGGGAAATATTCATTGATGGGTGTAGAATTAGAGATTTTAGGGTGACTGACTAAAATCCCCAATTTGGTCTAAGCGTTTGGAAACTAAAGCGAGATGTTAGCCCTCAAGCGAGGAGAATGTGGGAACTTTGGAGTGAGAGAAACTATATTCCTAGCCTAACTCTGGATTTAGAGACTACACGCTGGATTAGCCAATATTCTTTGTCTTTTGTAAAAAGGATAAAGAAAATAATTGTTGCTATTTAACACAATGCAATTTTCTTCAAATTGATACTTAACTAATCATAATTTTGTTGTAAGGGGAAAGATGCTTTCTTAAATTTGTAAATTTGAACACTTTAAATTTGAACACTTCATCACAAAATCAACTTTAGTTTTAGTAAATTTAGTTTTGAAGTTTAGAGATTAGTGCAGTAAATGTTGTTTCTTTAAGGGCATTAAACAAATTTCGACCTATTTTTTTACTTAAGTTTCTTATAGTTTAAATATTGTGTTTTTGTGTGATTTCCCTAACAAATTTTCATCTCCCTGTGAGATAGATACTTAGGTATCCATTAGAGCCCTTTATTACTTGAGTGATACATATACTTGCATTTGCAACCTAGTGGCAGTTTGAAATTGAAAGTACACCTTAATTCACTAGAAGCGTCAGCTTTAAATATTTTGAAAGAGAAAACTTATATACTAAGGTAAATTTTATTGTGATTAATTTGCATGTTTTTTAGTATAAATTTCGTGTGTGTTGTGGTGTTGAAAAACATGTATAACACATAAAGTTTTTGCATCATACTCATAGTCTGTATAGAGAGATTAACTTGTGCACTATTGTGTTTTACAAAACATATATAACACTCTAAACTCAACAAAAAAATTCTTTTTTTCTGACATGATTACTTTTGAAAGTTAAATAAACGTATTTGCATGAAAAAATGAAAGAATTTTTAATGAAATCTTGTAAAGGTCATGGACTAATCACTTGGATCGAGGTTAGGAGTTGTCCTTCCTCAGACTATCAATTTGGTGGCTTTTACCGGTCTTGGATAATAAAGCACACAACCCAAATCTGAGCATCCACCAATGTCTTAAACTTAGCTCGGTCTTCCATATGTGACATCAGTTTTGCTTTACTTACTCGTGTTTTTTCGATGACTTCTTTTTGGGTTTCTTTCGTGTCAGCTTCTCTTTACAATTTGTTTAAAATTCCTGCACTTTATTATACCAAGTTTATATTACTAACCCATGCAGCTACAGAAGAAGCACTAGGTATGCATCCTATAATTTATTTACTGCACTTTTACTACTTTACCTTATGAAATTTTTTTACTCATGCATGTTTCAATTTGCCTGCAAAATAAAATAACAAAAATACACTTTCAAAAATAATAATACACCTTTAAACCTTTGAACACACTTAATCTACTCCTTTTGGGTTTATGAAGATCACTCAGATGAGGTAACCTATGGTTGCCAACAAGAATTCTCTGGTCTAAATAAGTTAACCGCTTTTTCTGACTAAGTAAATTCAAGAGAATTATGGTGCTGGGACAATGAATCTATGGGCTCTTGACTAGTGTCACTTAAACTAAAATCCTTCCAAACATTCGAACAACAATGAAAAATAAAACTAAAACATAATACATAAATGATCGTAATTCATAACACACATAAATCTTGAAGCTGTTACTTCAATGAGGAGCATTGGGGCAAGCCGCGACAGATAGAGGGCGACGTTCTACAATAGAAAAATAAGTCTACATCAACTAAATTATCTTTGTATGTAAAACAAACAAGCTATAGGACTTCAAAATAGTTTGTCTAGTGCGACATAAACCCTCACTCTATCTTTTAGGCTTTTGTACATTGTGCAATATAAGCCCTAATTTGTCTTAGAATCTGAGTCCGTCGTCCGATGCGACGTAAATCCTCTTATCTTACAGGCTATTTGCATAATAATATATTGATCCCCAACACAATTTGTGTGTGCCTAGTCTGTAATTACTTTAATTTCAATTAACAAATAATTATTGTATTTTTTCCACAATCCAATTTTACACACTAGGGATACTACGCAAGTGCACGTGTCATTTCAAGTAATATCGGAATTTCTTTTAATCCCCTAATATCGATCCCACGGGGAAGGAAAAACTCTTTTTATCAACTTAGTAAAACTCTACTTAAATTGTAGGTAAATTATTTATGAATTATGCTTGAAATTGTATGTGTAAAAAGAATTAACTAATACATAAAAATTCAGTTTCTAAACTTAAAGGAAAAGCTAAATGTTTCTAAACTAGTTTATATAGAAAAGTTCAAATTGTATAGAAAAATCATTCTCCTTACAATGAGATTATAATCAGTATAAGAATCAAATGTTTATAAATTTAAATATAGTTTTGTGACAAATAAGAGCATACATATTGATTACCCTCTTCCGAGTGCATAAAGAACATTGGCTAACCTAGAGTTAAGTTCCTAAATCCTTGGTTATGCATGATAGAATCTAGCTTGTCGCTCTTGAATGCCCATGTAAGCCCTCAATTTGGTTAACCAAGCTTTAGCTCCAAACACTAGATTAAATTGGTTATGATTCTAGCCTGTCAAACTAAAATCACTAATTTACACCCATCAAAACTTATCTCCCTATTTATTCGCACTGCTCTATGGACTACTTTCCTTCACCGAATAGTGCAATGTGATTCTTACTAATTGAGGAATTCATAGCCCTCTCGGGTCATTATGATTAATAACAAGTTTTAACTTATCAATTGGTCAGACTTATTAAGTAAATTAAGTGTGAAGTAATTAATCATCATAATTATGAAATAAAAGAAATGATAAACAAATCTAATCTTGCACATGATTATTTTTTATCACTTAATAACAAGTTTTAACTTATCAATTGGTCAGACTGATTAAGTAAATTAAGTGTGAAGTAATATATATATATAAACATGTTATAATTATAAATTTAAATATAGTTTTGTGACAAAAAAGTGTGTAGTAGAAAGTGATTTTCAATTAAACATGTTATAATCATAAACATTTGCTAAGTAAGGGATTACTCTATCAAACAAGCAGACATATATATGAACTAAAACATAAAAGTAAATTGTAGTAAAACAAAAACAAGTAAAAAATTCAAAAAGTTGTAATACTAAACCAAGCTAGGTCAAGTACAACGAAATACAACAAAGTAAAATAAGAAGGTCATCAATATCTAAGAAAAAAATAAGTACACACAAATTAATAATCAAGCTACTACTCATCATCCTCCTCATTATCATCATCTTGCTCCATAGGAATGTGTTGTTCAAATCTCATATATGAAGGATAAGAAAGAAACTCTACAGCAGCTTATCTCCTTTAAGAAATTTCACAAGAGAGGTATTGAAACCTTCCTCATATCACTCTTCCAGTTGAGATAAGAGTCAAAGTGTTCCAAATGATCATCATTGTCCTATACTTTACTCTGTACAAATGATATATCATCTTGTAGCTCCTATACACAATCAAGCACAGTATCCAAGCTAGTAGAAAGATGAGTAGAGGCACGAGAAGTAGATGCCCTAGAAGTAGATGGAAGATCTGAAGCTCTAGTCACACATCCACAAATAGTATGCAATCCATATAGTTCTACATTAACCTTACTAATAGGCTTTAATGGCTGCAATAATTTTTCCCATTTCTCAAAACTAACATCGGATAGTTGGCATAAAGAAAAAATGAGAGTAGGGTATTCTAGGTCTCCTATAGTATCTCCTTTTGATGAACTGATAATATTCTTATAATTAGTGAGCCAATATCATGGATTTCATCGTCTGAATGTAAAAATTTAAAGTTGTTCTCTTCCTAGTCATTTCACTCAAATGATATGATGGAAGAAGAGTAGCTGAAATAAAATAATGTCATGCCTTTGATTGCGCATTCAGCTGAGAAGAAGAGAGATCTACCTTGTGTTCGTTTTTTATCTTCCATGTTCCCCTTCTATTAGTCAGAAATGCTATAATCTCGTCGAGCTACAGCCCAATAGGATTGAAATCAAAATAGAAACAGTTGGAAACATCGCTCAACAAGTATAAAGTGTTGATATGCATCAGAGGTTTGTAGTAGGAAACTACTTGGCAGCAATGAAGAAATGCCAAGCTTTTAAGGTTAAGTTTAACTTTGAAGCAGAAAAACTTGCATTTGATTCATTCCTCATTCTCCAAGTTCCTTCACTGTCAATAAAGAATCTATAAATTTCGTCCAATTTTTCTTTGGTTGGGGAAAAATTGGCATAACTACAGATAAACACATTCTACAAAAGAAATTATTCATTAATACTAGATGGACTGAATGGTACCAACTTGCCCCTGACAAATATTTACATATACATGAGCTTTCAAAGAGATTGTGTAGCACTAAATGGAATTCCTTTTCTATAATACTAGAAGGGGTATAATAGTAGAAAGAGTAGGCTGAAATCAAACTCCTTATACCCTACTCTTGAGCCTATCCTAATTTCAAGAGAAGCAATAGTGAAATAATGGCCATATGTTATATCATGGGTTATAATTGAACCAATGCATTGTTAAAAAACATAAATTTATCTCAATTATTACTCGATCTAATTAAATTAGTAAATAAAAAGTGTAAACACTTTTTTAAATCTCAAAGTTTAAATAAATTAAACTTAAAACACAAGACAAATTATTTATTTATGTTAATCAACAAACTCATTTTCCTCGTAAAAAGCAACTGATTAAATGCTCAATACTCAATGATAGCTCAAATCGTACATGATATATTATTTAAATAAAATTTAATTAATTATAATTTTTTTCAAAATATATTTAATAATAATATATGATAACTTAATATTAACAGTGCTGTACGATTAGTTTTTAATTACATATTCATTAAACTACATTCTATTTATCAACTAAACTTATTTTTTAATAAATTCATCCTTATCCACTATACTCAATGAACCATAATTTTAATATTAATTAATATATCATTATAAAAATATATAATATCTATTTATCAATTATATAATTTACGCTAATTATATAATTTCATATATAAATATAATCTTTTTGCCCCTAGGGATCATTGTTTGCAAAGTTCTTCAAAATCTAAATCCTTCTTTTTCGCTTCTGTGGTTCTCACCCACGCATTTCACTTAAATGGTTCCTGTCCAGGAAAGTATTAATGCAATTTCTGTGCTTAAAATTGATTAGTTAAATGCACGTGTTTTGCGTCGATTCCGGCACTCCTGATTTAGTGCCATGTTATTCTAGAAAGAACCTTTCCCTAAAGCAAATAAATACGGAGAAATTTGTTTTTAGTTTAGGGCAATATAATACTGCTGCAACTATAAGAAATGGGCGACAGACGCGCATGATGGTACACCAATAAACCAAGTCCTCGGTTTAATAATTGTGGACGAGAATTATAGCATTTTTTTTTTCTGCTGTTTGAAGCTGTAATACTGCATCAGAACTTCGCACGTTGAGTTATGTGTGGAGTCTAATGAAATCACGTCATGTGGAAGTGACTGTGTGGAGTCTAATGAAATCACGTCATGTGGAAGTAACAAAAAAAAAAAAATTGATTCGGTAACACAGGGTAATATTCACCCGTGTTATTCAGGTGTTATTGTGTTCTCAAAATATTCATGGTGTTATAATAAGACAATAATATATATATAACACTTGAATAACACATAATAAGACCTTAATAACACACAATAACATCTGAATAACACGAGACAAATATTTCTTTGTGTTACCAGACATATTTTATTTTTCAGTCACCGCCATGTACCGTGATTTAATTGGACTCCGCAAGTAACTCTAGGTGCGAAGTTCTAATGTAATATTTTATCGTATAATGCATATAGCGGAAAAAGCTTCAATGACAACACAAAACAAGCACTTAACTGGAACACAATTTAATGAAAGACAGATCATATTTTATGCGGGCATTTAAATGTCAAATAATATCTATTTTTTTTTTTTTTTTTTTTTTTTTTTTTTTTTTTTTAATTTAACTTAAAAGTGTAGGTGTTTATAATCATTATAAATTTACGTCCAAATAAACCATCTATACGAATTATGTAGTGAGAGTTCTACTTTGAAATAATGCTTTAAAACGAGTGAAAAAAGAAATTTTTTTAACTAGTTTAATGTTAAATTACTGAGCTGATGGCATTAATAAGTATAAAATAAAGTTTGTGATATGCAAAACTTCATTGACGATATAAATTAAAAGTTTAGTTTAAATAAATATACAATTTTTCAATTGAAATAGAAAAAGTAAATTTATGTTTTTTTTTTTATTATTAGAACTCTGTTATATAAATGTTGGAACCCGATCTATTCGCTAGAACAAGCCTCAAGAGATAGAGTGTAAGAAGGGAAAAAAGTGAAATAAAGAGAAAATAGAGAGCAAGATGAACAGTTCCTGCGTGAAAGTATACAGTCATTCATTCTTAAAATTTCCTCTATTTATAATCATAGAGGGCATTGAATAAAATTACACTTTTACACCCACTTTAATGGGGTGTTGCAAGTCATTATTTTTCATTAATTTGCCCATTTAATTAGGAGTGTTAAAAATCAGTTTTACACTTTTTCATGTTTTTCTGTAATTATAACTGTTACTAGTGTCTTTTAGGATCTGTAACTGGCACTGACACGCTTTCATAATCATAACAGACACAATTTCATATTGATAACCGATATTGACAACTTTTTGGTGAGTCTGTCACCCAATCGACGGACCTTTAGACCAGTTCACTTAACTTATTTTGGTTGGTCATTTCATACCGATCAATTTTTTTCTGGGAAACCGAGCATCTTTCAAATGTCAATCGGTTGACTCTGAGGTCGTCGGTGTTGTTGTCTTTGGTCGGTGATTCTTCCATAGTCAGGTCAATCATCCATCCTCGATCGGCTGAAGATATTTAGTCGATCGGCTCTATGAGCCATTTAAGTCTTCATCAAGAACATTTTCCTTCTTGATGAAGACACATTTGACCTTCTTGAAATTCATGCTAACAATTTTCCTGCATACATATAAGTTCTCCTATTTTTTTTCTCTTTAAAGACTCTGCTCAATACGGATAAGGAAACTTTTATGACAGAATTTTTTTTAAATCTCAACCATTTAATAAATTAACAATTACCCCCTGGATTTTTGTTCATTGTTTTCAATTAAATAGGCTCAATAGAGCCTTTTTAACTTCTCTTTCCATGAACTCCAAATGACACAATGTATGGTGCAAAAGCCCGGGGTTGCTTCGATAAGGATGTACTCCTTATGATTCTTGGAGAGATGAGCACTCCACCTTGCCCTACAAGTGAGAGATTAGGGAAGAAGTTAACTGTGAAGCGGAAGAGGGAGGACCTTTAACTTGATCCGCATGATCTACTGGCGTCATCGGAAGATTTTGGTGATCATCAACAAGAGAAGATCCAGATGAATGATAAAGGTAGACAGGATGTCCCGACGGTTGAGGAGCAGGTTCCACTGGCCGACGCTGCAGGCCTCAAAGCTGAGGGTGCTCCAAGATGATTGATGACTCTGATAGCGGTGGTGATGGAATCATAGTTAGAGTTGCGACTGAAAGGTATTACTCTAGCTATAATGGGTAAAGAGGGTGCACCGAAAACCTTTGCTCCATCATGTATTGAAGTTGCTAAGGTTGAGGATTTTGCAGCTGAAAACCATGAGCCGAGAGACGAAAGTTACCAACCAATCCGTGACAACGGTAGCTATACTGCAGATCTTGTTGGTGCTTTTTGAGAGATAAGCAGAGGACGACCAGTGTCTTCAGGGTCCCTTGGATGTAGGATGGATGAAATGGCCAACAACTTTGCGCGAACAGTCGACAATTCTAACAGCGAGACTGTGTGGGAGCTGGTGGCCCGTATCAAGCATATGGAAGGGGGTATTAGTTAGCTGAATGGAAAGACAATTTCTCATCAAGCCGAGCTGTTGTTTGTTCAAGAATCAACCGTCATGAACTGAATCTAGAATGAGATCGATTGGGTAGACTGATTTAGGTTAGGGGAGAAATTGTACTTAAGAGGTTGCTCCAGCGATGATATTTCTCAGTTGAAGCAATGTAAAATTCATCTATAAACTATTTTATTTCTGACTAATCAGTTGTAACTTTTATATTTTTGGAAATAAAAATTTTATTTTGCATCAAATCATACATGATGTCGGTGTAACCCTTGTTGTTGCACTTTTCGATGTGCCAAGGTACAAAGGCACTTCAACTTTAGTGTCTATCCCAATAGATAGGTTTGGACATGAAACTCGTGTCATGCTAGTTCCTTCTCCTATTGTTCTCTCGGATCCTTTCTTTTTCTTTCTCCACAATGGCTCCAAAATTTTCTCCCAAAATCTTCGGAATGATTTCTGTGAGTAAATCATCTTATTTACGCATCAAGGATGTCACTAGGCTTGAGTCCAATTATGCTTTCGATTCCATTGTAAGACTTAATGCAATGAAGAGTTAGGACCGGGCGATGGATCTCTTTAGAAAGGACTTGGTATTATGTCGGAACTAGTTCTACTGCGAGTTTTGCTTACCCCATTACAAGGAGTTACAGGCCATTTTCAAAAGTTACGATGTCATCCCCACTCAAGTCTTGTTAAACATAAAAGTGGCCATTATGACCTACATCGTTTTTTGTCACCGGAAGGAAATCCCTTGGTGGACTGACCTTTTCAGCTACACGATTCAGGGTCGGTCAGAAGGTATAGCCCAATTTTCAGACAGTTATCGATTCCAACGGTTGGGCCTCGAGAACAAAATAGAGGAATGAAAAATGCACATTTTGAGCATTTCTTATTCAAGAGAGTGGGGAGTCAGAGTAGTCGATGCTGACAAGATTGAAGGCCACCAGCTTTCGATCCCTCAGTATACTGGCCAATATACTGGCTAAAGGATCATTGATCGGGTTCTCTGACAAAAAAAAAATTGATTATATGATTAAGGAACTGCAGGAGGCGTCCGATGCCTGAGTGGTTGAGAGGGAAAAAGCAATCGAGGTGTGGACTATTGCGAGGAAACCTCAGGCTATGTTTGCTCAATCGAAGGCCGGGTCTACTAGGGTTCGACATACTAGAGGGATTGTAGTGGCCGATGGAGATACTAAAGGTGTAGAGTATACTGTTTCTACTTCTAAAACCTTTTTTATTATTCAATGGGCTTCGATTAGAAAGGTTACTATCATTGTTAAAAAAGTTGACTTCTTGGATGTAGGCTTTCAGCTACTGAAAGTTTTAAATCGCCGAGTATCTCCGAAGAAACACTCTCGGATCAAGGGAAGGAACTAGCCACTGTAGAGCAATCAGCTGGTCTTGCATTCTTGGGCTTGCAATCCAAGGTCATGATTAGCCTCCCAACTTCAATGGTTCTATCCAAGTGGAAGGATGACATGGACACTGCAATACGAAGGGATGTCGATCAACAAGGATAAAACCAACTTCTCAGAGGACGGCTTCGTCTCCTCATCTCAAGCCAGTGCCTTGTCGGTCGCCAAATTAGAAGTTTTCGGTCGCTGGAATGGATATCCTGTCGTCTGGTTTAATTTAATTTATATATATATATATATATATATATATATAATTTGGGAAAAAGTAGTATTTTAAATTTTGAAAATATAAGACCAAACTGATCTCATATCCTCAGTAGTTTAAATAAACGAGTCTAATACCGTAAGCAATGCATCTATCTCGAATGGTAGACATACTACTTACTGGTAAGACTTGATTAAATAAACTAAAGAATTTATGACATCCATTTAAGTCTGCAAAATCCATTTTTTATGTTGATCAACAACTTTCCCTATTTAATACGAAGAGTTAAATAAGATTTATATTAAACTGAGTTCTTAAAGTATTCCTTTAAAGGCAAGCCCTTATAGTTAATTACATCTTAGATAACCGAAGTCCCCTAAGAAAACTCTCGATAAAAATCAGGAGATATTGTCTTCAAGAATTTTGAAGGATAGGACTTTTCAAAAAGATAGGACAAAGATGTGTGAAACGGGAACAGCTCAAATTTAGAACATTTTATTTTGGAATCCAAAGAAAGAAGAACTAGGGGATGTCATGAATCCTGAGAAGAATCTCGGTGACTTCCCAAGCTATCCTACGGTTCGGCTCCAATTTCGAAGAGAAGAATTATCGAATGTTTCATCCTGCCACTTTTATTAATTAAGGCTTACATTTATGCGAGAAAATCGCATAAATAGCCTGGAAGATGTGAGGATTTAGGTCGTAACGAATGACAAACTCAGAATCCTAAAATGAGTTAAGGCTTAAATTGCACAACATAGTTGTGCAAAGACCTAAAGAAAAAAGTTGAGAATTTATATAGCACTAGAAAGACAACCTCGAAATCCTATGGCTTGTTGTTTTATTTTAAGGAAATATATGTTGTTGTAGATCTTCATGCTATTGCAGATTATTGTTGTAGATTGCTACCCACAAAGTTAGCTCCAAGCTCCTCGGCAAAGTAGCTGTCTTAATGTCTAAGGTTTCAAAAGGTTTAAGTGACAAGTTAAAATTTTAATCGGGGCAGGGGGGGTTAAAGTTGATTAGAGCGATACTGCTTAGGATCCCACGATTCCCTCGTTCCGATATCACTATTTTTTTTTATTTATTTAGCTTAAACAAGTTATAAAACCCATTTAAACCAGGGAGATCACGTTAGCAACCATGGGTTACCTCCTCCGAGAGACTCCCGTAAATTCAAAATGACGTTTTAAGTTTAGTGAAATTTCAGAGAATTTATGGTTACCTTTGAAACAAATTGTTTTAGATTTTTGAAAAGGTTGATTAATTTTTTAAAATGGTTTTGATTTTGCAAGAGAAGTAAGGAGTACACCCAAACAGTTATAGTGTTTTGCAGCGAAAGAAAATTGCAGAAAGTAAAATGAGAGAAATTAAATAACACTATAAAAGCAAACATATCATGTTCTCGGCATT
>NW_018165115.1:63592-72218 GCF_001263595.1 Phalaenopsis equestris | reverse complement strand
TTCCCGCTGAAAAGTCAATTTTCACAACATATATATAATTTTGCGGAAATTAAGAATAGTTGAAGGTCTATCTAACAAACACCGAACTATGACTTATTAAGTCCCGAAAGATCTTAGTGGATGATTTTAGGACAAAATATAGTAAGTTTAATTTGTCCTTCAAAATATCCAAGAGATTCCAAAGTGTTCGAGGAATGAACTTGAACTACTTTAAAGATCTCTTGAAACATTTGAGTTCATTTTGAGCTTATCATACTGCTTTAGTAATCATCTCAGGTCAAATTAAAATTACTCCACTACTCGGTGAATCTTGACGTTTTAACTATCCCGAAGACACGGTACTTCACGATACTTAATTAATCAGTTAATATTTCACTTAAGAGTTATGTGAGACAATGACCCTAAGGCAAGTTTAGGTCATTAAAGATTTTTTATACCTACCACTAAAATTGGGCTTGCAGTTCTTAGAAATGTCTATCATTAATCATGTTATCCTTCTAAATTTCATCAAATGAATTTAAGTATCAAGCCTAGATCACTACCAAGCCCTTAACAATCTTAATGGGAAAAAGATTAGCAAATGTTAGAATTTCAATTCAGGTGGTGTATATCTTGATTAAAGGATCAGATCATCATCAATTATTTCAATTCAGGTGGTGTATATCTTGATTAAAGGATTAGATCATCATCAATTATGGACTTAACGTAAGTGAAATATCATCTCCCTAACTTATGCCCATCACCTGAAAATCATTTGATTTTGATCAACTTCCAAGTCTTGATAGTTTAACAAGTTATATTTTTATTCTTATTATAACAATGTGGCAAATTGGTTTCTATCAGTTAACACATTATGTTTCAATCATTCAAACATATTCATTAGGATCAAAATTACTCATTTTCCCTTTCGTTAATCTTAAATTTTAATTAACACACAAAAGTCTAAAATGATCATTTTGCTCTTGGGGCTCTCCCCACCTCATAACTCATCAAGCATAATTCAAATGATTTTAAAATTTTTACAATGCTCTATCCATAAAGTAATTAAAGCATCTGAGGAGAAAATGTGGTTTTCAAATTTGAAAACCACATTTGATTTTTCCTAAGTTCCTAAGTTCCCCGGATCACAATGAACTCAAAAATAATTTTTATTTTTCCTAAGTTCCCCGGATCACAATGAACTCAAAAAATCACTTTCATAATTTTTCTAAGTGTGTTTAATTTAATATAATTATTTTTGTACAAAAGTATAATTTTTCTTAAAAAATCAACTTTAGTGCTCAAACTTAATCAAATAAATTTCATATTTTTATAGTGAGTTGACATGATTTTTACACACAATGTGGAATTGATTTTGACAATTTTGGATTAATATTGAAATTTGCATAAATTAATACAAGATATACACACTTAATTAAATACAAAAATGTAAAAAATTATTCAAACCATCATAATATTTTTCGTAGGCTTCTCTGACCATAGGAAACCTACTAAATTTTATCCCATAATTTTTCAAGTGATATTTCAATTTATGTAATTAATTTAAACCAAAATAGTCATCTTATCTTGAAAATTAGAATTAGAAGCACAAAGATGTTATCTGACTTTGGAAAAATCAAAGAACATAGCCTCTGTCATGAGGAACAAACTCTGAAAATTTCAAGCTATGGAGAGCAATGCTTAGCCATAATGAATTGAAATACCACAGAGAGTAGTTAATTAATTAAAAATCAAAGAGTCAATAAATAAATTTTATTTTTGTCCACATTATTCTCCTCTGTTCACTGAACAATAGTGTATTTTTAATTTATTTTAATGATTTTTCTTTGCAAAGTTATGGATTTTTAAAGGCCTGATATTTAATTAATTCAAATAAATCCATATTTTTCTATTTAAACCAAGCGGCGCCACCTCAACCTTAGCATCTTCGAAGTCTCCACGCGACGTCTTCTGGTTCAACGCCGCCGTCTGAGTCAGCGCTGACTCCGCCCGCTATCACGCACCAAGAACCCGTCCGACACGATCTCGTCCATCCGCCCGATACACGCGCGATCAGACGATCCTCCGTCATCGTCCCCGATGAACCAAACCAGTGAGATGTCCAACTTCCAGACCTAAGATCTCGTTCGATACTCAACCAAATCAAGTGTGATTTGTCCCTACACCTTCATCTACTTAAGTTCATCTACTTCATCTACTTAAGACGAACACATCCATATGGTTACAATGCTATGAAATTAAACTTCACTTCACATTTGGTGAAAATCGAGCTCAAGATTAGGGTTAACGACCTATAACTTTGTCTGAGAGGAGAGGCCTCAATCAGATGCTTATGGCAGCTTCAGTGGAGTCCAATGAACCTTCTAGATGTATTGGTTTCCTCTGGTGTAAGCTCCAAGTAGAAGTTCAATGAAATGGGGTGCGGCTTTGGTCTAGGAGTGGTTTGGAGAGCTCAACAGAGGGGGATTTCAGTGGGAATCTTCCTCTCTTCCTCTGGGGAAGCTCAAGAGTTGTTCAATTTGGAGTTTGGGAGAGTTTTAAGGATGGTCGAAATTTGTCCTGATTTTGAGCTCAAAGATTGGGCTCAGGTGGTGGGGAAATGGCCAAGATATGGTTGCAATGGGCTTAAGGAGTTTTGGAGGAGCTCTGAGAACAATTTGGCAGAGTTTCCCCAATAAATTAGGTTCACCCTTTTTTTTTCCATGAAAGAGAGGTTTAAATAGAAGGGCTTAGGGTGGCTACCAGGGCTTCAAATTAAGTGCATGTGGAATTGAGGTGGAGGGTTCAAAGTGCTAAAGGCCAACCAGAGCTGGGCACATTGGATGGGTGTAATGGGTTTAGTTTTAAGGGGGGTTGCTCTCGATTTTAGGGTTTTACGGCCATTAGGCCAGCTGGCCAGAGCAGAGGAGGTACTCAGGTGGCTCAGGAACATCAGAAGAATCTGTCACAACAATTAATTTGGGTTGGTGATGGGTTTTGACAAAGATCTCCTTGGTTCAATTATTTTAGGAAAGGAATCCCTTATTTAGGGGACCTTTGGTCCATGGCTCACATAGGGTGGGTTAGATGGAACTAGATTGGTCACTAGAGTCCACTTGGTGGCCGTAGTGGTCTTAGGTTGACCACTTTGGCTAGGTTTAGTCACATTTTGGTCATGGGTCAATTTTGGGTTCAAGTTGGTCTAGATTGGACCAATGATCCCAGTTGAATACAATTGTGTAAAATTTATAAAGTTGACACAATAAAATTGAATCCGCTTTACAACGGTGCCAAAAAATTGATGTTGTATTTTATGAATAATAACGTTAAACACTTAATTTTGGGATCATGTTGGGATCCTACACAAGTATATGTATCGTTATCAAGTAATATAAAACTTTCTATTTAAGTCCCAAATATTAGTCCACGAGAAAGATTTAAATTTTGAGATGATAAATTAACTAAAAAATTCAAATAAATAAAACAAAATTACTGTCACTAATTTTAAATGTTTGAGATACTATCAAAACTAAATTATGAACTACAAGCAGTGAGATACTATCAAAACTAAATTATTAACTACAAGCGGAATTTAAATGTAGAGTTTAAATTAATAAATACTAAACTATGTTTATGTGATGAAATTTTCTAATATAAAAAAACATCTTTCCCACTACACTGAATTTTTCGTGAAATGAAATGAAATAAATGGTTTAAATTGAATTGTTTCGAATCCTAAACAGAGAATTATTAAATTTATTTTTTTCTTAACTCTATTTTACGCAAGTGTAGTACGAAAGTTTGACAAAGCATAAGTGGAATTGGGCTGATGTTACATCCGGTGTAGCACACGATTTAGCAAATGCATAAATAGAAATACTGAAAGATTTATGCATAAGCCTAACTTGAGCAATCTAGTTTCTCAAGTTTTTGGCTCATTTTAAAAATGAAATGTTTGTGCTCATATTTAAAATTTTTGTGAAAAATGTTTTTTTTTTTTTTTTAGCTTGCAAAATGAATATGAGCCAAACCGGAGCATTATTTACAAATAAAAATAAATAAATATTGAACAAATAAAACATATTTTTTTTTATTTATCTCTTAAATAATAAATAAATCTAATAGATATAAAAACTAATATTATATTTGTATTTATTTCAATACAACAATGAGCAATCGAACAAAAAATTTGTGTCCCACTCATTTAAAAATTAAGATCCAAACCTGCTTGTGCTGCTCGTCTCCAGCTTGCTTGATAACCATATCAACCATCAGCCTTCTAACAAGCCAAATATAATTTGCTCACTTGGGATGAACGTTTTCAATGCCACTATCTGGAGATTTGTAAGAGAATGAATACCACTGAGCACTAAAGAAATGAAATTTTGTATTGAACTAAATTTCTTTATTGATGCAATTTTCATTTAAAAATAAAAAATCAAACATTGACTTAAAATTACTTTAAAGTGTTACTCCATTTTTTGACATTTAAAGACAAAGATAGGGCACAAATTTCCGATATGGGACTAAATGAATGAGATCATTATATGCTAAGGTAGCAGATTTTGTAATGAAGAATTCTACTTTATTCATAGCTTACCTTACCCATGTTTAAAATGTTTATTTTGCAATAAATAAAAAATATATTATGCTTATCTTTCATCTCACTTATAGTTTGATTAATCATATTGATGAATTAAGGTCAACAAATTTTAATGAAAAAAATTTAAAACCGTCAATGTTACTCCCAAGCCCGAACCAAAAAATATTGAAAAAATTTTTGAAAAAAATTCTTATGCCCCCTCTTTTAAACCTTTCTAGTTTCCTCACAAGTATATATGGCTCTTAACATCTTGGTGGTTTCAGGAGGTGAAAAAGTAAGACGGGAGTTTATTTTCACGCTTGTTCTTATTTCTAAAGAAATAAAATTTTGTCATCCCCTACAAACCTTCGAGGTTATTCGATTATAAGTCTCCCAATTTTAGTCGACCACTTTTGCTTGGCTCATAATACCTACAAACCTAAGCGCATCACAATCGTTATATATGTAAATATAACGATTTAGGTGTTAGATATACAAATACATTAGAATTGTGTGGAATTTATAAAAATTTCCTCAAAAATAATCTTCCACATGATAATTGAGAAAGCAAAGCTAGCCGACAGTTTCGACTTGTCAACCCTGCAACATTTCAACCACTTTTATTTCATGCATAGCAAAAAGCAAATTTGAATTAGCCATCAGATAAGAAAAAACAAGATACACAGAACTAAATTAAACAGGAAGAAACCATCGCAACCTTAATTATCTAAAATCTGAAGCAAAACCAAACACTTGCAAACAATAATTGATAAAAAGTCAAAACCACCAATTCTACAAAGTTAAGTCTTAAGCGGACATCTCCTTTTATCAAAAGCTTTTAGGAATCATTACCCGGTTAGCGCTGCCCTCTAATTACAGAGGTAAGAATAAAGTATACTTTCCAAACAAAACTACAAGATAAAAGATAATCTTTCTTTATTTTTTTATTTTTTTTCTCTTTTACATAAATCAGCCCATATATAAGCAGTCAAATAAATATATGCCTAAAAATTCATAAATTTTTAAAGCATAGAGGATGCTATTTGGGAAACGTTTTTTTGTTTATGTTTTCATCAAAGCGATACAGATTTGCATGTATATTTATGGAAAATTTAAAAGATTTATCATAAGAACTACTAAGGGAGTCAATTGTATGAGTAAGACCACTTGGTATAAATGCTATGGAAGAATTAATAGGTGACACTAAAAACAATATTTTAGGATCTGTTTGGAGCAGCTGCAGCTTAGTTGCCCTAAGAAGCTGTTGTGGGGAAGCTGACTAGTTGTTTGTTGCAGCTGTTTAAAAACAGCTATGTGACGGTTGTTTTTTGACAAATGACAATTCTGCCTCTGTTTAGTAATGTTGTTTGTAACAGAACTGTGGTAGCCATATATTTGATACATGACTGTTTAGTAATGTTGTTTGTAACAGAACTGTGGTAGTCATATATTTGATACATGGCACTCCAAAATTAGCTATTTATAAAACTAATACACACTTTCATCTGTTTCTCAAATTTGTACTCATATATAAAAATTCACAATAAAAACCTCAACCCATATTTTTCAGTCTTACTGCCCCTGTTTAGTAATGCAATCGGAATGTTTTTTACATTTGAATAATTTTACGAAATTAGCACATTTACATTGCAGTTAAATATTTAATATCACACAAAAATAACACTATTATTAATTATTAAAAAAGCAAAATATATTCATAATTTATAAATACTCATCCTTCCTAATTTAATTCATATGCCCACAAAATTTCTCTTTTTTACTATAAAGAACTAAGGCCTCCGCTCATCTTCTCTTAAATAACAATAGAGAGGCTCTAAATCTGCAAACTCCTCAATTTGCAAAAAATATCCCTAAATACCTTGAATCGCCTCTCCTTCTCGTCAAGCTCATTGCAGCTCCGACCAGGGCGTTCCATCACATCTCGTAGATCTCCCGCACCTCTGCTTTGCCTCTCTCTGATTCCCGAACGCGATGCCTCTCACCGTAGTTAATGTTGACATATTTGGCCCATCGTTGCCGGCAATAGGGTAGCTGCTACGCTGGCGAGGAGGAGAAGAGCGAGCGACATATTTGAAATAGAGGTCCTCACTGTTCCAAAGCCAGCTACAGCATCGAAAGGGCGAAGAGAGGGGAAGCGGGGCTCGATCCATAAAAAGCAGAAGTCAAAAGGGGTTGCAGGACTCTTTCCGTGACCGGCGTTAACCAAAAATGCCCTGCGACGCTCTCCCGACGCGCTCCCAAACGGCCGCTCTCAAACGGAGCCTTAGTTTGATGGTCGGTTTGGATTCTGACTTACAGTTAACACTATGCTTGAACAAAACCAGATCTATTTGTCATACGGTCAAATATTGATCCAAACTCAACAAAAACAACAAACCCATATCCTACAAAGTGGGGTCGGCTCCATTGTGTCCTATTGAGTATCATATTTTCATTCAATTCTAATAAATTAAGACCATCTTTTATACAATATGCCTAAGTCTTTCAAGGTCTACCTTTGCCTTTCTTAACATAAGTCGACTTTAAAACATCTACTCTGCTAATCAGATCATCAGATGGTCGACACTTAATGTGACCAAGCCATTTAAGACAACTCTCTCTAATTTTGTTCTTCACTGGAGCTACATCAACCCTATCACGGATATATTCATTTGAACTCAACTCAACTAAAATATGTCTAACTCAAACCCAGGACATCTAATCATTTTATTATAAAGATGATGCATATTTGTTCCAGAAACACCAACCATTTAATATGAATATGACCCAACACAAAATCGCCTAATATGATACTAAAATAATTTGATCAATTTCAGGTTAATTTATAGTTATTTTGGCAAACCAAAATAATAATCGGGTTCGGGATCAAATTGTCAGGTCAGAACATTAATAGAAACCCGAACTTTGCCCACAAAAAATTGCATAAGGAATCATGAAAAGCCTAGGTTAATCCCCAGCAGCCAACAACTTAAATAATGAAAAACGGCAGCAAAATGCTTAAATCACAAAACACGCCACAAAGCCTTATGAGCTCTCCTGTAAGCAAACCATTATAGACTCTCAACTTTTCCTTTTGATGGTGCGCTTATAAAGATAAAAAAGGAGAAGACCTGCAGTCTTTTCCAAACTTTAGGATATCGGAAGCCCTACATTTTTAAGAAATAAAACCTCTCAGATAAAGAGAAAGCAAGAAAGTGGGAGACCATGATGGGTTGGATGGCTACTGGATTTTGTTGAAATTCAAAAGGGCCGCATTTCTCACAAACGCTAATAATGGCTAATAGCACTGAAATCCTTACAGCAGCTGTCATTCTTCACTCATTTTTTAATCATTTCATTGGCCCCCACGAACAATTAATCTCTCTCCCTCTCTCCCTCTCTCCCTCTCTCTCTCGGCCTCTGAAGGATAGAAGATCTCTACTTTTTTTGATGGATCGAATAAACAAAAGGACATGACTGACGTCAAATAACATGTAATGGTTTTTGTACGCACTTAACAGATGTGGATAACATTCACCCTGTGGATTAGACGTATGAAATAATGAAATTGAGGTGTCCCAAATCGGAAAGACTCATGGAGAAGAAACGACAAACTTAGAACTTATATATAAAAGCAAAGTCATACAACTTCAATAAGTAAATACCACTTATCTCTAATTCCTCCACAAGCAAACTCCTCGAAGTTCCTCTGAATCTCTTCCTTTATTTACAACACACAGAATTCTTCTTCAAAGCGGCAAGGAGGAAGAAATCTCTCACTTTCCCTCCACTCTTACAATCTCTCAAGAATTCCTCACAATACTAACCCTAAATTAAACTCTCTACACTCTAAAAGCAACAAAAACTTAGCGGACACCACAACGGGGATCCTCTTTTTTGGCCCAAATGTTTCTCTTAAAGTTGTAGAAGAGTTTTGCAGGAGTTGCCTAAGCGTCCCTTCAAAAATCATACACATTCAATGCACCTGTTAAGAGAATCCACCGTTCTCACCGTCGATGACTTCGATGGTGTCGTCGGCGGCCTCGATGGTGCCGTCGGCAGCCT
>NW_018165115.1:60648-63492 GCF_001263595.1 Phalaenopsis equestris | reverse complement strand
AAACTAAAGATAATAAAATTAGAATAATCAGAAGATTTACTCATACATTAATAAAATAAGTGTGTTTATGCAGGGTTATCTAGATTACCGAAAACCAAAGGATGATGAAAGATTCATCAATATAAGTGATGATGAATCAGTGGAGCTTAGATCTAATAGGAAATTTAATGTTACTGTTAAAGACTAAACATTATTTTAATTTGAAAGAGACATATACTATACCATCATTAGGCAGATTTAGTTTCAAATTTTTCTTAAAAAAAATTTGGATACTCTTGTTTATTTGGATATTGTCAATTAAGTCTTTATTTGAATTCAAATATTATCGATACTGGCTCTTTATATTATCATGATAACATATACTTGTTTAATACAAATGTCCCATTGAATGAACTCTTGCATAATAATTCAAGTGGTATAAAATGTAAATTAATTAATGAGAATTCTGATTTATTATGACAAAAGCATTTGTCATATCTCTAAAAAAAGAATTTAGAGGATTGTGTTTAATGAAATTCTTCATTCCCTTGATTTCACACTTTGAAGTTTATGTTAATTGTATTAAAGGTAAACAAATAAATTTAAAGAAACCGGGTGCCAATAGAACTTAAAATGTCTTAGAATTAATTCATTCGGATATTTGTGGAATGTTTCCTTCCCTCTCGGTCTTCTACCCACTCTTATCATCTCTATCAACTTCCACTGCTCCTCTATCATCTCCGTGTCACTTACGCCTCATTGGATATCACACGAGGCTTATACCTCACATAATATGAGGCCTACCTTGAGATGCACCTCTCCTTAATTCTGACGAGACATGCACAATTAGATCCAAGAATTTTTACAGAAGTAACGCAAAATATTCTATGCTTACACATATAATATACAATTGAGAATGTAATTGAAGAATTATTGTCAAAATAGCCACTGTTTAAAATCTGATAAATATCAAAATTGATTAGATAGAATGTAATTGAAGAATTATTGTCAAAATAGCCACCGTTTAAAATCTAATAAATATCAAAATTGATTAGATAAGAGGAATATGATTGAGATTTAAGAGGAGCAAAATGAATGACAGAACATTGATACAATGGAGGATGAAATGAAGGAGAAAGCAAATTATTATGTTGATAATTTTAATTGAGGCTCATTAAGTGATAAGAGTTATGAGGACTTCTGAATGTAAAAATTCTAACATTAGTAACTTGTTATCTTCTTATTTTTATGAAGGATGGTTGGAGTGGGAGAGACTTATGTTATTGAACTTATATTAAACCGTTACATTATTATGCCTTATTTTGATGTTCGTAAAAATATTCTTATTTTATGATTTAATATTTGGATGTTAATATGTTGCTTCTTACTTGGAACAATTTATTATTTCGACTAAATTAGGACGTTAACATATTATATTTTAATGTATCAATACGTTACAATGTTAAAATATTAATTATTATCTATTTTGAGCTTAACTCAATAGTTTTTTTCGTTTTTCAATTTTTTTTTTTTTTTGTGTAAAAGATACTGCAATATCCGATTATGCAAGTTTAAACGTTGGCTGGGGTGAGACACCAAACCTTGAATCTACTTCAAGTAGGTGATGGGGCACAAGATTAAGTATGCAAAATTAATGGGAGAAAATAAAATACTCTAGCCAATCAGCGGAAAAATAAAAAAAAAACCATTTTGTTTGACAAAAAATTGTTACCATCAGAAATTGAACGGATTGTGTGCCAAGCAGATTTTTCAATAAACTTCGTTTCCATCAGAGACGAAAAACAAATAAAATTAACTTTGCATGAAAAGTTTGTTAAATTTATGAACAAACTAAATTCAAAATTTTCCTTATTTACTTTGCTAAAATAAACATAAAGGCAAAAAAAAAATAAACAGATAGTACTCATACTTTTATGTAATTATTATTATATAGCTTTTTTATAAGTTATGAAAATGCAATATTAAGATAAGACCAGAAATCCTGATGGTGAAGAATATAAAAGCTGTTGAACTGCAGTTCGATCAGATCACTATCACCATAATCATGTTTCATTTTCATGAAAGGAAGGCACCGAAAGAATATAAAACAGAACCTAGATTCATGTAATTTAAGCTCCCATAACAAAGTTAATAAACGTTAAACATATAAATTATCAGAGAAAACAGAAGGCTATAAATTACCTCAAACAATAGTCCAGAACTTTTTCCTGCATATTAAGACTGGCTCATTTTTCTTTTCCTCATTTTCTAGCATATACAAATCGACATCCCACAGGAACTTTGGGGCAATGCCTGTTACCATTCTCAACACATGGGAATCTTCATCTCTAATAATGATATAGCCCTACAAAATCAAGTAATGTGAGAACACTAATTCTAAAAAATGCATTTTAAATCTGCTTGGTAATAATTACTGATACATTAAAATTAAAATCACCACTTTGTATAAAAATACAGATTCATTATAAATAATCCCCATAGTTTCTTATTAACTCATGGAAATATAGATTATTCAAAGGTGCTCATGCAAGTGGTCATGCAGCTCTAAGAGATTGCCAGCATCATATATGAGAGGGTGAGGTGTTATGCAGTGCAAGTCGTTTATCTTAAAACATAGTCACGAATCATTGGATTGTCAGTTCAATTACAATTATTTTATGTTTATTTTGTAGTCCTAATATTTTCTCAATCAATTATCACTGGCTATGGAGTCATTGTCATTTAGAGCTAATTAAAATTTTTTACATACTTAACAGTAGTTATATAATATTTAATTTGGCGTGTTATCATAAATAATATCTACGGCTATGCAATTCAGTGGATGACAATGGCATCAAAAAAAAA
>NW_018165115.1:42695-60634 GCF_001263595.1 Phalaenopsis equestris | reverse complement strand
CTTTCCCTGTTGAGAATAATTACCCTTCCAGTGAAGCTATTCTTTAATTTCATTTTTCTCTACCCCATACCTTTCTCCTTTTAAAGCTTATTTTTATTCCTCTCCTAATTCTTCTTCCCTTTACCACTTCAGTTTTTCACCGACATCAAACTGCTACCCACTCGTAACTTATTGTCATCAAACTGCTACCCACTCCTTTTAAAGCTTATTTTTATCACCCCCCAACCTAACAAAACCTAACTTCGTATAGCTACTCTTGAACCCAAAACAACAATTAAATAAAATTTAAAATGTTTAATTAATCAAGAGCTCACTTTTTCTAATAATCCAAAAAATTATCAATAATTTTTTCATTTTCCTAATGTCTCAATCCCCTTCCAATCTCCAAGAAAATTTTCTCTCCCTGCACATCACCAAATTAAGCTCCAAAAAATCCTCCTAAACTTATTCTTAAATTGAATATATAACCAATCCTATGTACTCCTCACCTAAAAAATCATCATGCTACCTTCTAAATTCAAGGTTCTTATCTAGTTTACACATTCAAAATAATTAAATCTCTAGCACTATTGCCACCTTCCTTTAAGTAAAGCATGATAAATGATAACATCTCTCCTTGCATTCATCATTGAAAGCATACCCACATTAAGAAAAATTACAAAAAAAAACTACTTATCCATTCAGTTTTATACCTTTATCCTATCATACTTCAAAACCAATTTATATAAAATAAAACAAATCGAAATAGATTAGTCCAAACAAAAATTATCCAATGTGGTCCGCCTTTAATCCAAAATGAAGAAATAAAAATTCCCATGATCAAAACTGGGAGCCTAAGGAATTCTTTTATGGGGAATGTAGCATGTTCATCTATTTCCATATATGAGTTTTTGTGACTTTTATTTTGTTCCTAGTTTGTAGAGTAGTTTTTTAATTTAATAAACCGGTAATAGGTAGAGTGCAATTATTTAATAACTTCATTTTTCACAAACTTCTATTTTTTTTCTATACTTGGAGTTATATAAGTACTTGTCGAAACAAAATTTTAAGTTGAAATTTTCTATTTACATGGAAACTAAGATTGAAAGCTTTTTTTTATGGAATTCAAGTGTATTAAATTAAAAGTTCTATTCTTAAATTTTATCTCATAAGATTTTGAAGAATTTCTTAGCTTCAGTTCACACCTTTTAATAATTTGATCACCCAAAGTCACACTTTTGTCACTAGAGCTACTACTACTAAGATTACATTCCATGTATTCAGTTTTAGTTCTACTTAAATGAAGGTCTTTAAACTCCAATGTAGACCTCCATAATTCAAGTTTTTCCTGGGTTTTTTCTCTCATTTTATCCACGAGAAGGATATCATCAGCAAAAAGCATACACCAAGGTGCATCCTCCTGTAGATGTCTCGTAAGACCATCTATAACTAAAGCAAATAGATATGGGCTAAAACCGATCCCTGATGTAATCCAACAGAAATAGGAGAATATTTGGTCAATCCTCCTTCAGTTTGAACACAAGTAACAACTCTAGTATACATATCTTTAATGACTTGAATATAAGTCATATCAACACGTTTCTTCTCAAGAACTCTCCAAAGGATATCTCTTAGAACCTTATTGTAAGTTTTTTCTAAATCAATAAAAATCAAATGTAGATTCTCCTTATTATCTCTGAACTCATCAAACCTCTCAATAAAACAAACCTCTCAATAAATGTATGGCTTCCATAGTAGATCAGTCCGGCATAAATCCAAATTGATTATGAGAAATTTTTGTAATGCATCTTAACCTATGTTCAATTACCCACTCCCATAACTTCAAGTATAACACATCAACTTAATTCCTCTTTAATTTGCACACTCTTGTGCATCCCCTTTATTTATAAAATGGGGACCAAAATACTCTTCCTCCACTCCTCAGGCATCTTTTTAGTTTTTAAAATAATATTAAAGAGTTTAGTGATTCAAGAAAATCCCAAATCTCCTAAATATTTCCACACTTCAATTGGGATATCATATTGAATTGATATCATAAATATTTAGTAATGAAATAAAATTTCATTTCTCCTCAATTTATGTGTCCTATAGAATATTAGTTCTTTGAGCGCTTTATAAGTCTTGATGACTGCTTTGGAGGGAAGTTTCCATGTACTGACATGAGATCTAGATTTTCTATAAGATGACACATGTCATTTTTTTTTTATGGGTGTGAATTATAATCACCGCTGAATTTTATAGTTGCTTTTAAATTTCCTATAAAAAATTTTAAGTTAAGAACATTTGTTGTTCTGTATTAAAGATAAATAAGTTTTGCTCATGTTAGAATTTAATAACCTGTGATGACTTTATGCGTGATTTTATTGTGCATCCCTTCCTTCGATTACATCAGTGAGTTTAAACCCTACCCCGCTGGAAGTCAGCCACCTATTATCAGCCAATATTTCAATTAGATTGGATCCTTCAAATATGGACAAGAAACTTTATGGTTCCAAAAATATCTTTGGAGCTATGATGCAGACCAAAGCAATCCAGGAGCTACGAATTATTTAACATCATTCTTCCATGCTAATTGTCATTGATCCTAACGAGATAAAAAAGGTCATAGTATATTTAACACCTAAAAAAATGGCAAAGAGGTAAACTAATAATTTAATTTTAAATCATGTCTAATTTTTCACACATCGTGAAAAATCATCAAATCTATAATTCTATTTTTTTTCAATTCAATCATTTTGATATATTAATTTTTAAATATAGAAAAATTATTTACTTAGTTTAAATTTAACTAAATTTACTAAATTTAATAAAAATTATTTTAGCAATGTTTTTATCAACTATAACTATAATGCACCAACAATTCCAATTAAGAAACCGTATAGTGCCGGCCATGTATCAGACACGGCTCAAACATGGCCTCGATGTGTCTAACATAGCATTGAGGTGTCAAATTTAAATATTTTTTTTTAAAAAAGAGAACATATGTGTTCTAAGTTAATGAGTTAAAATTTTCTAAAAAATATTGCCAATATACAACAACAACAACAACAAACCTTTATCCCACCAAGTGAGGTCGACTATATGGATCCTTTTTCTCCATTGCGTCCTATTAAGTGTTATATTTTCATTTAATTCTAATTAATTAAGATCATTTTTTATACAATATGCCCAAGTCTTTCTAGATCTACCTTTGTCTTTTTAACATAAGTCGGATCTAAGACATCTACTCTCCTAATCGGATCATCGGATAGTCGATGTTTAATGTGACCAAACCATCTAAGACCACTCTCTCTAATTTTGTCTGTCACTGGAGCTACACCAACCCTATCACGGATATATTCATTTCATATTTTGTCTCTAAGTGTAAAGCCATTCATCCACCTAAGCATTCTCATCTCGGCAACACCTAACTTAGTTTTATGCTTCTCTTTTAATGGCCAACATTCAGCACCATAGAATATTGCAAGTCCCACCCCCCATCTTATAAAATATTCCTTTCAGTCTCAGTGATACTTTTCTATCACATAACAGGGCCGAAGCATTCCTCCACTTCAACCAACCAACTTGAATTCTACTAATAAAATCCCCATCTATATCACTATCACATTGAACAATAGGCCCAAGATATCTAAAGAGTTCACACCTTTTAATATTTTGATCACCCAGAGTTACAAGTTTATCACTAGAGCTGCTATTACTAAAATTACATTCCATGTATTCAATTTTAGTTGTACTCAAACGAAGGCATTTAGATTCCAATGCAGACCTCCATACTTCAATTTTTTCCATCTTTTGTCACTTGTTTAATAGTATTTGTTACTTTATCTCACATAGAATTTGTTTCTTCATGAACATCCCAAATTTTGAAATCTTAAAATTTACTCATAAAAATAATTGTCTTTTAAGTGTCTCCATCTAATTCTACGACAATGATTCCTAGTATTCTTCATTTTAGAACTCTTCATCTTAAAATCTAAAACTAATGATCGATGTTGAGTACTTAAATCCTCACTTAGAATGACCTTACAATCTTTACATTCTAGACAATCTTTGCTTCTCATAAGAAAATAATCAATTTGTATTTTATTAGATCCATTCTCTTTCTTGAATAAAGTATTAGCAACAACAAAATCATTAGTTAAAGCAAAATCTAAGATGGCTCTATCTTTTTCATTAATCACCGCAAACCGTAGTCACCATGAATATTTCTACAATCTTCTACCACTATCGACGAGTCCATTTAAATCTCCAAAAAAAAAACTCTTTCTTTAAAATGTAACATTTGTATTAAGTCTTTTAGGTCATTCTAAAAAAAATTTTAGAGCCTATATCTAAACCAACTTGAAGAGTATAGCACTGATAATATTAAAAATCTTAGTATCAACAATAATCTTAAGAGTTATAATTTTATCTTCAATTATATTAATTTTTACAATATTATTTTTCAAACTCTTATCTATAATTACACCTACACCATTTCTAGTGTGACTCTTACCTGAATGCCAAGGTTTAAAATCTAAGTTATCAATTCCCTTAGCATTTTCACCAACCTATTTAGTTTCTTGAATATAAAAAATACTTATATTTATATGAATCATAATTCAACTAATTCTATTAATTTACTTGTGATAGTACCTATATTCCAAGATCCTATCCTAATATTAGTTTCATAAACTAACTTATTCACCCGCATTCATCAATAATATAGGAACTTTTGCTTATTTGACACTACATCCAAGTGTTATAGGAACTTTTGCTTATTTGACACTACATCCAAGCGTCGATGTAGCGACCCTTGCACATTTTTCACTGTATTCAGGTCATACAGCGCTCGCTTTCAAGGGACGCACTAACATTTACACAATAATTCATGTCAAGATTTTTTAATAAATTTTACGTTGGCTATCAACTATCTAACGCGACCCTCTATTTTTCACATCTGGGGCCTGGGACCCAGCAATGGCAGTGTTTATGTATTAAACACCTATATTTCAATTTTTACATATTTATGAAACCTTAAATATATATAAAAACTTGTTTTTAAAATTTTTAAAACTCAAGATAATGGCACATTAGTTGAGATATGAAATATTTAGGTGGCAAAAATTTTAAAAACAAAATTTGGGTGCTAGATATGTCAATAAATAAGAATTTAGTGCTAAACAAATGATTTTACTTCATTTAATGATCTGTTGATTAATAGCACTTAAATCTAGATGTAATGCAACATGATATATGCTTATTTTTATAAGTTATAAATTAAGCAATTATCTATGAACATCTTTGGGCGCATTTAAGATCCCTTTAATTTTTATTTTTATTTAATTTTTTATTTTAATTTAAATTAATGAAATTAGTAGATATTATGGTTCATAGAAAGATAAATATCGTGTGTATTCAATAAACTAAATGGGTTGGGAAAACTGCTAAGGAGATTAATAGCTTAGCTTTTAAACTTTGGTATCTATATAAGAATCATACTAAAAATGGTATAAATGTAATTATAGATAAAAGTTTGAAAGACAATGTTATAAAAATTAATATGATTGGAGATAAAATTATAGCACTAAAGATTGTCATTAATACAAAGATTCTTAATAATATAAGTGTTTGTGTTCCCAAATAGGTTTAGATATATTCAAAAAAATTTAAATAACTTGAAATAATTAATACAAATAATATATTTTGAAAAAAAAAACTTTTTTGAAGGAAATTTAGATGATAATGTTATTAGAATGATAGGAAATATTAGAATTACTTGCGGTGAATATGGCTTTAGAGTGACTACTGGAAAAGGTAAAGTCATATGAGGTTTTGTTCTAGCATAAAATTTTGTTATTTCTAATATTTTATCGAAGAAAAGAGATGAGCATATCTTCACTCACAAGAATGGATCTAAAAGCATAAATTAATTTCTTTTGAGAAAAATAGATCGTCGAGTGTAAGGTCATTCTAAATAAAAGTTTAAGTACACAGAATCGATTATTGATTTGGGATTTTAAGATGAAAGATTGGAAAAAGAAAAAAAGAACAAGATATTCTCATAAAATTAAATATGGAGACATAATAAACAAATAGATTTATTTTTATGAGTAAACATTAAAATCTTAAAATTTGGGATGTTCACGAATAAACTAATATGATATAGAATAAAATAAGAAGTATTATTAAATAAATTATAAAAGATGATTGGATAATCAAGAGGAAAAACTCTTATGAATAAAAAAAGTTAATGGTTGATACATGCAAAAAAAGAAAAAATATAAAATTTTGTTATAAAAACTAAAATCTTCAAAATTTGGGGGAAAAAAAGATGACGCACAGAGCGTGAAAGAAAATAATATATAATGCTAAGAATTATAATTTTCATGATCGTTATAATAGATTAAATGTTAAAATAAGTAAAAGATATATGTATAAACTAATCAGATAAAGATATAAGCAAAGTAAGAATTTAGTTCAAGTTATGTATATAAAAGACAAATTAAAAAGTATTTTTCTTAAATGAATGTATTTAACATAGGTGGATGAGATTTTCTGATAAACTTATTAATAAAGATTTTCAAAATACAATTGAATTTAGTTATCTTAATGTTATAAATAATAAGCAAACTTTCTATTCCACCATCCCATTAGTAAAACAAAAAATAAGGAGGATTTAAAAGAAAAAAAAATGTGAGAAAGCAATGAAACCTGGTGGCATTCCAATAAAGTGTGAAAATATTAAAGAGATACAAAAATTTGAGGGTTTATTAAATTTTTTAATATTATTTTAAAAACAAAAAAGATGTCTGATGAGTGGAGAAAGACTATTGGTATCAATTTTAAGAATAATGGGGATACACAATGGTCTATAAATTATAGAGGAATTAAGTTAATGTCATATATTAAAGTTATAGGAGAGAATAATTGAATAAATTATGATGTGATAAAAAAATTTCTAAAAAGAAGTTTGGATTCATACCCGAAAAATCGACTATGGATGTTATATATTTGTTGAGAGATTTGATGAAGTATGGAGAGAACAAGGAGGATCTACATATGAATTTTGTTGATTTAATAAAAATTATGATGAGATTCCAAGAGAAGTGCTTTAGAGAGATCTAGAAAAGAAAGATGTTGATAGTAGATATGCACACTATAGCTCTTAGTTGTGTTTGATTTAATAAAAATTATGATGAGATTCCAAGAGACGTGCTTTAGAGAGTTCTAGAAAAGAAAGATGTTGATATTAGATATGCACACTATAGCTCTTAGTTGTGCTCTAGCATAAAGAGGACTAATGAAGTATTTTCCAATTTTAGTTTGATTACAATAAGGATCGGCTTTAAGCCTTTATCTTTTTTATTTAGTTTTGGATGTTCTTACTGTACATTTAAAAAAGATGTGCCATGATGTATATTTTTTGTTGATGATATCGTTCTTGTGGATAAAACTAGAAAAAGTTGAGGAGAAGCTTCTATTATGGAGGTCAACTTTAAACTCTAAAGGTTTTCGTTTGAGTAGATCTAAAGTTGAGTACATTGAATGTAATTTAAGTATTATGGAGGTCAACTTTAAACTCTAAAGGTTTTCGTTTGAGTAGATCTAAAGCTGAGTACATTGAATGTAATTTAATAGTAGATCTTGTGGCAATGTTGTAATAATGGGTGATCAAATTATTTATTATAAAGAGTGAATGTTTTAGATACCTCGAGTCTACTGTTCAAAGTGATGATGATATAGATGGGGATGCTATCAGCAAAATTCAAGTTTGATGGTTTAAGTGGTGGAATGAATCGGGTCTATTGTGTGATAGAAAAGTTCTGCTTAGACTTAAAGAAAACTTTATATGATGGTGGTGAGACCTGCAATGCTTTATGGCGCAAAATGTCGGACTGTAAAGAGAAGCGAAAAATTAAGTGTTACTGAGAAAGAATGCTCGGGTTGATGAGTGGCTTCACATTAAGAGACAAAATGTGAAACAAATATATCCGTGAAAGGGTTGGAGTAGCTCCACTGACAGAAAAGATTAGATAGTCTCCTTAGATGGTTTAGTCACATTAAATGCTAACCATCTGATGACTCGATTAGGAGAGCAGATATTCTATATTTGACTGATGTTATGAAAGCTAGAGGTAGACCTAAGAAAACTTGAACATGTCATATAAAAAATGATCTTAATAAATTTGAATTAAATGAAGAAATAAAACTCAATAGGAAACAATGGAGAAAAATTCACGTACCCAGCCCTGCTTAGTGGAATAAAAGCTTATTGTCGTTATTGTTGTTGTTGTATATCTTGATTTAAATTAAAACATATTTATTTAAGATAGTTATTTTTAAAAAAACTCTAAATATAATTTATATGTTTTGATTAGTTTTAAATAGAATTTGATTTATTTTAAAACACTCAAAATATACGCAAAAGACTTGAAGTAGGTCCACTGGCACGCAAGATTAGAGAGAGTATCCTTAGATGGTTAAAGGTCGACCATCTGATGACTCAGTTAAGGGAGCAGATATTCTAAACTTAGACTTATGTTAAGAAAAGTAGAGGTAGACCTAAAAAGACTTGGGCATGTTGTAACAAAAATGATCTTAATTAATCAGAATTAAATGAAAATACGACACTCAATAAGACACAATGGAGAAAAAGGATTCAAATAGCCAACCCCATTAAGTGGAATAAAAGCATGCTGTTGCTATTATTGTTCGATATTTTGATTAAGAAAATTATTTTTAAAAACACTCAAAATATCTTTTATATGTTTTGATTATCTTTAAATAGAATTTGATTTTAAAAAAAATAAAATATAAAATATATACAAATTAAATTACTAAAAAAACAAAACTGACGACAAACGGGCTCTTAGTTTTTGAAATTTAATGTTATTAGATTTTTTTTATTTTCACATTTGTATTGTTCTCAATATTTTATTTATTTAATATGCGTGTAAACAAATTAATCAATCCTCCACTATTTAATCATGAATAGAGGCTACTGTTAGCTGGAGCCCCAATCCCGCCTCCCTGTTCCCGATCGCAAAAGGTCGCAACCGCGACCTTACAATTTCGCGAACTTCTCCCGCCTACGATTCGTGAAACGACGCCCTCTGCTTTTTTAAGTTACGAATAGGACCCTCCTCTGAATTATCTTCTGCGATCAACTACTATAGGCGAGAAATTCGAGAGAGCTTCGACGTGCTTTGCAGAAGAGGAAGAAAGGAAATAGCACGGCCTCTTTTGTGTTCTTCTTCGGGCTTCCTCGGGAATAGAGAAAGAGAAGTGCAAGCAATAGTTCCTTGCAGCAGAAGGAAGAAGGAAGAAGAAAGAAGCAGAAGATTGTTCTCTCTTGACTTATTCTTGGTGGCTTATGGCAGAAGAGAAATTGGGTTTATTTCTCTTGCAAGTTTATCTTCTTCGGTGTATCTCGGTGTAGAGAGAGAAAAAGAGAGAGCAACGAATTGAGAGAGATTCCTCTTGTAAGTCGAGGTGATCAACTGATGTAAATTCCTTAAGTAGTAAAATCTTTTGCAACTTCGTGGACGTAGGTCATTTGTCGAACATTTGTCGAACCACGTAAATTTGTGTTCCACTGTGTTACTGTTTTTTAGTGTGAATTTTCTCGTTCTATTTTTCGTTTCGTCAAAGATCGTTCTTTTTTTTTATTTTATATATACCATAACAACTGATAGCAGAGATTTATTCGGATGTGAGGAAGAATGATAGCTACAGATAAAGTGAAGGTTTTAGAGATCAAGAAATTTGATGACACTGATTTTGGTTACTGGATGATGCAGATAAAGGACTACCTCTATGGGAAGAAACTTCATCTTCCGTTATTGAGGAAAAGACCTGAAATAATGGATGAGGCTGAATGGAATCTGTTGAATCGATAGGTTCTGGGGTATTCGATTGACCCTATCGAGGTCCGTTGCACACAACGTCGTCAAGGTGAGGACGACTACAGATCTCATGGTAGCCTTATCAGGTATGTATGAAAAGTCATCGACGAATAACAAAGTATATTTGATGAAGAAATTATTTAACTTGAAGATGGCGGAAGGTGTTTCTGTTGCTCAACATTTGAATGATTTCAATACTATTACAAACCAATTGTCGTCTGTTGAAATTAATTTTGATGATAAGATATGTGCGCTGATATTGTTATCATCATTGTCAAATAGTTGGAAAGCTATGATGATGACAGTTAGTAGTTCTGCAGGTAATTCTATACTGAAATATGATGATATTCGTGATTTGATTTTGTCTGAGAAGGTGCGCAGGAAAGATTCTAGCGAGATCTCAGGTACGAACTCAAATAAAGGGAGATCAAAATCAAAGTCTGATCAGCAGGTAACCTGCTGGAATTGTCGCAAGACTGGTCACATAAGAAAGAACTGCAGAAATCCCAAGAATATGGAGAATGATAGCACAAATGTGATATTTGAAGAATCACAAAAAGCACTATTGTTGGCAGTTCATAGTTCTGTTGAAGACTTGATATTGGATTCAGGGGCTTTGAAGGTAGTAAGAAATCTACCAGAGGTTACAGTGCAGGACAATGATGGAAGTGAAGAGGAAAGTGGGTTTGGGACTTGTTGAAAAAGGCTTTCAGCAGAGACAGGATATTGCCCAAGCAGTGGGAGTTGTAAGCAGAGACGAGTAACCTAGGAAATAGCTTGAAGGTATAAGGTTATGTGGACCCTGTTGATATGTTGACTAAGGGTGTTACTCTTGAGAAACTGAAGTGCACAGGTTCAGTTGGTCTTCTGGTATGAAGACAATGGATTTGAGTTGCAGAGGTGAAAGATTCATGTTTGAAGAAAAAGTCGACGCCGCCAGTAGAGAATATTAGTTTGACGAAGAAGATATTGTAGCATGTGTATCAGTCTCCAAGTGGGAGATTTGTTAGTTGGAGCCGATCCCGCCTCCCGATCCCGCCTCCTGATCCCGCTCCCGCCTCCTTGTTCCTGATCGAGAAAGGTCGTGACCGTGACCTTACAGTTTCGCGAACTGCTCCCGCCTATGATTCGCGAAACGACGCGCTTTTCTTCTTTAAGTTACAAACAGAACCTCCTCCGAATTATCTTGTGCGATCAACTCCTACAGGCGAGAGATTTGAGAGAGCTTCAACGTGCTTTGCGGAAGAAGAAGAAAGAAAATAACACGACCTCTTTTGTGTTCTTTTTCAGGCTTCCTCGGGGATAGAGGAAGAGAAGTGCAAGCATTAGCTCCTTATGGCATAAGGAAGAAAGAAGAAGAAGAAGAAGATTGTTCTCCCTTGGCTTCTTCTTGGTGGCTTATGGCAGAAGAGAAATTGAGTTTATTTCTCTTGTAAGTCTATCTTCTTCGGTGTATCTCGGTGCAGAGAGAGAAGAAGAGAGAGCAACAAAGTGAGAGATCCCTCTTGTAAGTCGAGACTAGTGTAAATTTCTCAAGTAGTAAAATTCTCTGCAACTCCGTAGACGTAGGCAATTTGCCGAACCACATAAATTTGTGTCCCGCTGTGTTACTGTTTTCAGGTGTGAATTTTCTCATCCAATTTTTCGCTTCGTCAAAGATCATTCTTCTATTTTATTTTATATATACCACAACAGCTACAACTATACTCTTTTTAAAAATTGTAACTTTTCAGTTTATTATTTCAACTTTTACCTTGCACCATCGTTTACAATTATATTTTTTTATAAGACTCAAGTTCATTGCTAGTCATATTTGTTTAGTAACACTACATGCTTCAATCATAGCCGGTTCAGTTGTAGTAATATGAAATTTCTTGTTAGATCGTGATGATTTTTATTAAATACTCCCGGGCAACTCCCTTTTAATGACCCAACTTTAACCAAAAAAACTATATTCTAATAAACACCTCATAATCTTCTGCTATCCAATTCTTGCACTTTTTTAAATAGGTTTCATCACTAAACGTTAAAAAGTAACACAATTATATTATTATAATTTCTAAGTTCACTAGAATTTCTAGCATCACTATCCAATTCAAGCTGCACGACTCCAAGATTAACTTCTCTTTCAATTGGTTAGTTTGGTGAGTCGCACATTTTAAAGCCTAAAACAAGGATCTTCAATGAAATTCAATTTCATTATTTTGGCGACATATTATGCAAGGAGTTTGATGAAGCCTCACGAACTGGCCAATTCAGACCACACAAATTTGATCCGTCAACATGAAAAACACCTCATCGTTTTACAAATCGATTTCAAAAAGAGATTAGCTATAATTAGATAAGACAAATGATAATGACAATAATGATGAAGAAGGTTGATTATGATAGCTTTAATTCACAAAAAGAACTCCTTGAGCTTTTGCATTATACTTGACAACTTTAATTCTAAATTGTCCAAGAATTCCACATAAGATTCCAATGTTCGATGAAACATAACAAAAAAGTAGCCCCCATTCTCAGAACAAACAACACTTATCAAACCAGGCATTAGCATAAATGGCACAAGAAAATAGCAACTATTGCAGGGAATAAGCTGGAAGATCAAAAGTGAACGGAAAGTTAGGACCTGAAATCTGACACATAATCAATGACTCTTTAGCCTGATAACCTGCAACACTACTTTGTTGAACTTCCTTAAATAGCAGAAAAGTTATTGCCCACAATTAGTGAAACCATTTCGACAATTTAGCAAAAAAAAAAGTATTACAATTCCTTAGGAGTGAAAACAACGCAGTATGACAGTGGATTAGATCTAAAAAGAACGTATGTCTAAAATGAACGTATGTTATGACAACAGATATTACTTCTAATATTATTTAATAATTTTTCGATCGAAATCAAAGAAAAAAGTTAGAGAAGGTGGAACCTGAGGACGAATGATGCGATCCATCTCCAAAAGGATATCTTCAACCGAGCAACGTCTCTCGCCAGATTGGTAGTGGGACAACAGCTGGTAAGCATGCAAGAGATCATATGTCCGGGGGTAAGTAGAAAATGGGTTACACCTGTAGCCAGAGACAAGACATAAATAACTGTAATAACTGAAATATAAAATAAAAAGTGATAAAAGAAAATGATAGTATTGAATCCATGTCAATTTGCATTAATCTTCGCCTCAACAGTGTTTCCTATTAAGAGACGGGCAATTCATTCTAACCAAAGTGATGGTAGAAATGAAACAGTAGACATAACGAGAGAAGTGAAGAGCGAGAAGAAAGAAGAAGAGGAAGTTTACACCACCAGTTTAAAGTGCTAATGCACTTAGGAAAAAGGGAGACAAAGTTGAAGTCACGTGTTCTGTGTGAGGGAGAGGAGCATCTTATGTGCAGGGCTGCCTGCTAGCTATGGGTTTTCCTGCGGGCGCCGATCCAGGGAGATGACATCGAAGAAGTGAAGAGGCAGAAGCTGCTGGTAGAAAGGACAATCTAGGTCACGCAAGAGTTGAAGCTAAGGAGAAGGATTTGTTTTCAAGTGACAAGCTAGTGATTCTTCAAGTGCAAGAGGTGAGTCGGTGCGACTTCGAGTAGGAGAGGGTGTGCCACTTGCTGGGCAAGCATGCAAGAAAACCCAAGGGAGGAGGAGAAGCGTATTGTGACCTTGGAAGTGAAATGCATGAGTCTTATGCGTGAAGGTGGAGAGGGAAGTTCTGCATTCAAGGTGAAACTTTTCAGTCTGGACTCCGTAGTGCAACATCCAAAGTCGAATGAATTTATCCCACGTGTAATGGTGGGTCCCACACACTATGTAATTAAAAAAAATCGAAAATTTGGTGGCCCGACCCGCCCGTTCGACTATATACAGTCGTTCATCCTCACTGCTCTGCTAGGGTTTGTGGGAAGCTTCGATCCACAGTTTTTGCTCTCGTCACTCCTGCACGACAATGTGATAGGGTTAACTCTGGTGCTACGAAAAACATGGATTTATCTGTCAAGCAAGAAATAATGATGATGGGTTACAAGAATAATGACGTTGTTTTTGGGACGGAGGTGAGCTTACTTCCCTGAAATGTTATCTTTTGTTGTGTTGTACGTTAGGTTATGAACAGATTACAAAGTTAACATCACGTTAGTTGCAATTTTTTCCTATTTTTTGGCTTATTTCAAAATTATGTTGGGTTTTCACTATCGTTTGATACATGGGTTTTGACTATCTTCTAACAACAGCAGAATAATCCAATTATAAACTCAAAATAACCTAAACACGAAACTGGAATAAACGAAATCCTAACTATCGCGTTATTTCCAGATTATTATTGGATTATTTTGAAAAAATACTAAAAATGCCAAGGATAACCCAATATATTTCTAGGATTACCTCGAAATAAATGAAAATAGTTTTAGGCTACTATATAATTATAGCATAATAACCCATCTATAAACTCAGAATAATCTAAAAAAAATTCAAAAATGAAAGAAAAGAATTCATATCTATCGGGGTATATCTGGATTACTCTGAGATTATTTTCGGGTTTTTGTTGAAAAATCCCCAAATAATCAGAGAATAAGCCACTATTCAGAAAGAATAGCCTCAAAATTACCGAAAATAGGTTTAGAATCTTAACTAGTTGGTTATTTCCAGATTATTTGTGGGTTATTTAGGGTTATTTGTGAGTTATCTTGAATAAATGTTAAATAACTCGAGAATAATTCATTATATCACTATAATAAGCTCATTATACACTACCGCCTAAACCAGCAATAACTCCTAAAGAATTGCTAAAAATGTCCGGTATTAAACTGAAATAACTCCCAAGATGGTATTACCCTGGTGTAATTCTGGTGTTAATTGAGTGTTGTTATGTTGTCAATTTGTTATCAATGTGTTGATATTTAGGTGTTCAGGGTGTGGTGTTATGTGCATCTTTGACCGTCTGTATGATATAATGTCTATTTGTAGTTCTCTGAGCCTGGAAAAGCTTGCAATGATCCAATTGTTGACAATTTTCTTAAGACCATTGTCCACAATCAGTAATAAGCTTATGAACAACACGCGCCTACGCACATCATATTGGGTTCACTGTCCGCAAGGACCACAGTAGTTATTGGCCTAACTCGAAGCAAATTAAGATGAAGGATTATATTTGTGGAAAAGTTGGTCGCAAGAGGGGGTCTCAATTAACGAATAGTACAAATACAACTAAACAAAATAGCACATAACATAACTCTAAATAGAATGTTAAATTACTAATCTGTGAAGAGTTGAGCCTCTGAAAGGCTAGATGTAACTTTGTAGGGTTCCAACCAATATTTATTGGCCACCTCAGCATGCGACACCTGGCCTCAGGAACAACAGGGACTATGAAAGCTATGCGCTCATAAAACCACAGCTGCGCAAAAATAAATAAATCAAAATTACAATGTGACCACACTAGAATGAATAAACTTTTTGGAAAGCTGGATAATACACTAACCATTAGGAGGAAAACAAATCCATTTAGGTAAATGGTCGGCCCATCTTTATTTTAATGGCGCAAACATTGACTTGCTCGATGAAGAATTCACATATAATTGCAAGCCAATTAAATGAAACAAAAAAATCCAAATTCTCAGCAAATGAATAAAGCACTTCGGCCACACCAAAATTGATAGAAAGAAAAAAATAAATTTAATAACAACTTAATAAATAGTTCATCGACTACACCGGAAGACTCTCCGAGTGACACATTAAGTAGTTCACTTTTCGTCTTCCTGGCATCCATACCACTGAGAGGTTTTTTCCAGCTTGTTGTTGGTCCTCTATTAGGCACGCCAATCAGCAAAACAACTTGATTTGCATCAAAACTCACCTCCTTGCCGCTCAATCTGAATAGCACACAATCAATATCCCATCAATTCAAAATGTGTATAGTTAAGATATGATCATCAGGATACGGAGGGAGTTTAAAAATTTGATGTATATTCAATTCTCTCAGTCTTCTTCAGGTCTTCGGAAACACGGGCCGAAACTTCTCTAGCACATCTCTAACTGTCAAAAAAACGGCATCCACAATTAATTCCCTTCTTGTTCATCAACCTGCACGAGTAAGGAAGAATTTATTAACACTAACAGCATAAAAATTTTCAAAACACTCCTTCAGATAACCTTCCTCAATAACTGTTAAATAACTCTAATATAACTTTGAAATAACTGTAGATTAAATCCCAACACAAATAAAAAGTAACACAGAAATAAAAAAATAATAAGACTACAATAACCCACTAAAAACCTCACCAATAAGCTTACAATAACCTACTAATAAGCTAAAATATGCATAATCATAAACCTTCAATTAACCCAACACAAGTCGGAGAATAACTTTCACGAAACCCCTAAAACAAAACAAACAGCAAAATAACTCCATAATAATCCAAGAATAACCTAATAATAAACTCCTCAATAAATCCTAGCTAACCAAATATTATCCCGAGAATACCCCCCACAAAATCAGGCCCTAATGCAGCATTAACTCATACTTAACCAAATAATAACCCAATAATGACCCACAAATAACTCAAGAATAGTCCAGATTAACTCATAAAAAAAACAAAAAACCACGGCTACATTAGCTGATTAGTAGCCCATAAATAACCCATAATTAAGCCATAATTAACCAAACAATTAACCAATAATTGCTGTCAAAAATAACCTACATTTAACCAAGGAATAGCCTAACAATGAACCCCCAAGCTAAACCAAGAATAACCCAACTATGTATCAGAACAACGAACCAAGAATAATCAAGATTAACTCAACTATGTATCAGAACAACGAACCAAGAATAATCAAGATTAACTCAACTATGTATCAGAACAACGAACCAAGAATAATCAAGATTAACTCAACAATGAACCCCCAAGCTAAACCAAGAATAACCCAACTATGTATCAGAACAACGAACCAAGAATAATCAAGATTAACTCGTAAACAGAACAAAAAACCACGACTACATTAATTCATCAATAATCGAAGAATAACTCATCAATAACCCAAAAATTTATCATTAATAACTGTCAAAATAATCTCAATATAACCAGAGAATAACCTAGAAATGAACCACCAAGCATAAACCAATCCAGATTAACTCATAAATAGACAAAACACACGGCTACATTAACTCATAAGTAACCCAAGAATAACCCATAAATAACCCATAAATAACCAAACATTTAACCAATAATGGCTGTCAAAAATAACCTAAATATAACCAAAATATAAACTAGCAATGAACTCTCAGTCATAAACCATGAATAATCCGTGAAAAACCTAAAAATACGTCAATAATAACCCAACTATGAACATAAACTACCTGTCAAACTAAACTGAATTCAAAAATTTAACCGAAATAGAACGATCATATATACCAGGACAACTCCGCTTCATTCGCCTCTGTATTCGACCTCTTCGCATCCTTCTTCTTCCTTTCTTTCTTTAACTTCTTTTTTGGCTGTCCCTGGTCACCTTTGTTGGCCTCCTCCAACTCCGGTCTTACGAGCTCTTCCAACTGCATATTCTTCGAATCATCGAACTCCATTTTCTTCGCCTCTTCTTCCAACTACATATTCTTGACGTACTCCAAATTCATTCTCCTACTGCCTCGACACTAACCTTCCAACTCTTACAATTACGACACTAACCTTTCGATGCTAGAACACCAGCGGAATCCTAGCAGATTGATGATGGAAGCTCTTTAAATCGATCTCGCGGAAGTCAAAAAGGTTCTCGACAACCGTATTGCAATAGGCGGGATACTCCAGAAGTCGAATTAGTCGAACAGGCAGGTCGGGCATTAAATTTTTTATTTTTTTTAATTACTTAGAGTGTGGGACCCACCATTACACGTGGGATAAATTCATTCGACTCAGGATGTTGCACTACGTTCGGAGTCTGGACTGAAAATTTTCACGCATTCAAGAGAGAAGTGTCAAGCGACAGCGGTGAGAGGAGGAACTTCTGCTCTTGCGTGCTGGAAGTAGTGATTCACGTGCGAGAGGTGCGGCTAAGCTGTGAGAG
>NW_018165115.1:3894-42674 GCF_001263595.1 Phalaenopsis equestris | reverse complement strand
TGAAAAATTGTATTATATATATATATATATATATATATATATATATCTATTGTAATATAAGTTATTTGATTTAATTAGCTTATTGTTATTTAAATTATATGAACTAAAATTAGTAATTTTAATTTCACAAAAGTTTGAATTATATGTTAAAAGAGATCGAGTTTGGTGTCTGTGTAAAAGAAGAGAGTGGAGAAAGTTTTCTGTTTTATTTTAAAAATTATTTCAGTTAAATTAATGTTATACAATATTAGTATTAATTGCAATGATTAAACTTAAAATCGAAATATTGAAATCTTAATTAAATAATATAACAATAAAATGACTAAAACTAATAATTACTTCAAATATAATTAAGTAGAATGAATATTTTATATTTTATAAGTTTTATTTTGAGGAGGTTATATGGGATAAGAGCAAGAAAATCATCTAGGATCGAGATGAGTACTTTTATTTCTAAATTATGATATTAATATTGCATTTCTTAACTCGCACTAAAATGATATTTGATACATCTCCAAAAAATCTTCATCATCTACACGAATCTCGATGCATCACATAGATATCGAGATTATTTTTTAGCAAGAAATATTCAAACCTCAATAAAAGCTCATCAAGAACTCTGAATTCAGCAAACTTACAGTTACACTGACCGGCTCGATCACAAGAACCTAATGTTGCCAAAATTAGTTCAATCTGAGTCAAATCAGGCTCAAATCAAATCATTAAACTACGCTTGAAAGTTTTCTGTACATATTTAAAAGGCTAAACGAATGTCGAATCTAGCAAGCCTATAGTTGAATTGAGCGTCTCGACAAGATGAATCTAACGAGCTCAACATTGCTCAATTTCGACATCGTTAAGGCCCTCAAATGCCCATCAAACTTCGTTCGATCGAATGAAACTCTCTGGATCGTCCAGTTATAGTAGTTCATATTCCTGCATTAATTACACTCATAAAACTATAAATAGAGCCTCACCACTCTCATGAGGGGGAGCTTGAGGCTTCAGGAGAGCTTACACCTTTGAGAAGAAACTGAAGTCTAGCACCACCTCTGTTACCGTCGATCGTCGTTGACCACCGTCAACCACCGCCAACCACCGCCAACCGCCGTCGACGTCGCGACCAATGCCAACCGTCGTCAATAACGACTGACCGCCGTCGAGCACTACTGTAGCTGACAACCACCGTTGACCGTCGTCGATCACCATCAATCACCGTCGAGCACCACCAACCGGACACCGTTAGTCGACATTGTAACTTGGAAAACCTAGCAACCATTTCCCATCTGTGGGATAAGAGGTCTCAGTAATCATCAAGCTATAATGAATATTTACAACTGGGACAGACACCGTGTTTTTTCTTTTTACTAGTTTTCAACGTAAAACTTCTAGTTTCATTATTGGTTGTTTTCTTTTATCTGAGTGTGTATTGAATACTCGTGCAACGCTAAGACGATAACATATTACTCTACCGCTGTGAATTTTCTAGAACACATCAGTTTGGCGACGTCTCTGTGAACATTTCAATCCCACCACTGAAGTACTTATGCGACTTACTACACAGTCATCAGACATAATATTCATGACAAGAGATCATCTCACTCCAACACCCATCGTTCCGGGGAGAAGACACGAAGCCAATGGCGGCATGCTTTCCCCCCCGCCACCCCCCGCCAATCGCCGTCGACGTCGCGACCAATGCCGACCGCCGTCGAACACTATTGTAGCTAGATCGTCGTCGCCCACCGCTGATCGCTACCGATCACCATCAATCACCATCGACCACCACCAACCGGACACCGCTAGTCGACATTGTAACTTGGAAAACCTAGTAACCATTTCCTATCTGTGGGATAAGAGGTCTCAGTAATCATCTTCCCGCTCTGAAAGACGTTATCCTGCCAAGAAAAGACATTGCAGGTTCTTCTATAGAAGACCGAATGCGCAGAATGGAGTCTCAACTAGAGATCTTATAGCTCCTACACAGGGCTCAACAGTCGCTGCCCACATCGTTGAACGAAATTCATTTACCATTAACTCGGTGACTAACGGGAAACGCAGTACTCGTAGGAACTCGTACCAGCCCCCTTACCTAAGAAGGAACACTTCCCCTGCTAGGTAACGATACTGAACTCGTAATGTCGCAAGTTCAACTCATCCATCTCGCACAGCTCACCTAGCACTTCTAAATCTTGTTGTCATTCCAAATGATGTCATTCGTAACGAATTACGACTCCTCGTCTGAGAAAAATTCCCTCTAAAAAAAAAGGAAAGCTTCCCCACTCATCGTAACTTCCAGGAAACTCTCCCTTAGTAGATGCGGTCCTCGAACACCCCATCTCAATAGGCTTGAAGGTTATGAATATCAACACCTATGAAGGCATAACTAATCATTGTCGAACCATCATGCACATTCAGCGTGCATCTGATGTGCTTCTGTGTCAAGTGTTCCCGGCCAATCTTAAAGGACAGGCTCGAATCTGGTTCAACTCTCTTCCAAGGGACACTATAAACGACTTTAACGAGCTTGCTAAACTATTTGTGGAGCAGTTCATGGAAAATCAGCGAATCATCAAAGATTCATCCCATCTCTCAAAAATTCATCAAAGTGAAGGAGAGTCGCTCGAGAACTACTTCAGCAAGTTTTCCACTGAAGCCCGTCAGATTTCGAGAGTGGATCTGGAGTTACTAAGAGGAGTCTTCCTTAGGGTGCTTCTCTCAAGACCCTTTTATTCATCACTGATGCATGAGAAAGTTTGTTCTTATGCTGACCTTATCCACTGTGTTGAGACTCAAATCACTGCAGATTAGACCATCAGCGCACATAAAGAGCAGTTTGAGCAATTTGAGGGAAAGCACAAGAGTAACAGCAGAGGCAATAATCAATCTTCGCAACAGAGAAAATATGAACAACAGAGGAATCGGGACCTCCTTTCCCAACATACAGGCCAGCGAAGTAAGCATCGACCTAAGAAAGAGTGGACACCACTCAATATGTCGCATGTTAATGTCATGATGGGCATCAAAGATGAGGAAACTATTTAGTGGCCTCACCCCGTAAAACTGCACTCGTGGAATCAAGAAATATACTGTTATTTTCATCGAAATCGTGGTCATACCACTGAAGCATGTAAGCAGCTCAATGAAGAGATTGAAAGAATGATTCGACAGCGATATCTTGGTCGATTTGTGCAAGACCAGCTAGTATCGATAATGCTCCGACTAGAGGGCAACATACACAAAAGCAACAACATGGTAGTCACCCAATCATGGGTAAAATTCAAACAATTGTTGGAGGCCTGTTGTTGACCGGTCAAGTTCTTGCCACTACACATGGTGACCAGCGTAGGAGAAATTGCGTCTTGAGCCTATCACTTTTGATGATTCCAATTTGGAAGGAGTCTGAGTCCCCCACCAAGTCCCTCTCGTCACTAACGCAGGAATTGGCGAACCCTGCTACAACGTAAAGAGGATCCTGATCGACAATGGGGGTCACCCAGTCATGGGTAAAGTTCAGACAATTGTTGGAGGACCGTTGCTAACTGATCAAGTACTTGTCACTACACATGGTGAACCAGCGTAGGAGAAATTGTGCCTTGAGCCTATCACTTTTGATGATTCCAATTTGGAAGAAGTCTGAGTCCCCTACCAAGACCCTCTCGTCATTAACGCGGGAATTGGCGAACCCTGCTCGTAAAGAGGATCCTGATCGACAATAGCAGCTCTGTCGATGTATTGTTCTACTTCACTTTTCTCAGTTTTGAACTGACAAGGGAAAGACTTCAACCTACATCAGGGTCATCATACGATTTTGATAATCGACTTGTAAGGGTCGAGGGAACAATAAATCTCTCAATTGTCTTGGTAGATTTTCCTCAACAGACAAGCCGCTCAGTCCAGTTCATCGTCATCAAGTAAAAATCAACATACAATGCCAACTTCGGTAGACCCTTGCAATCTATCTTTGGCATCGTGACTTTTGTGTTGCTCTTGAAACTCAAGTTTTAAACACCAACAGGGATCAACGTCGTATGACGAGATCAACAGATAGCACAATCATGCTATCTCAGGCAAGCTCAACCACGCCTGGCAATGACACTTAACACCGAAAAATTTGATCTTTGAGATAAAGATGTATCTCAACTGGCTTCTTTCATGGAAGAATTGGTCGACATCCCACTCTCCAATGAACACCCCTCGAGAATAATGCCACTTTGTTCCCTACTCTCCTATGAGCAAAGAACAGAATATGTAGATCATCTCCAAAGGAACTAAGGCATTTTTCCATGGATCTCGACCGACATAATCATGCGCTCATTAAAGGTAGATCCAACATTTAAACTGGTCATGTAGAAGAAGCTCAATTACGGCCCAGTTCGCTTAAAAGCTATCGAACAAAAAGTCAACAAGCTTCTCGAAGAAAAGTTCATAACGGAAGTGCACCACCGCGCATGGTTGGCCAATGTCGTCATGGTTAAAAAAAAACTAGTGGTCCATGAAGGATGTGTCAACTCTACCGACCTCAACAAAGCTTGTCTGAAAGATGGTTTTCCCCTCCCGCGCATAGATTAACTCATTGATGTCATGTCCGAACACCAGATGTTTAGATTTATAGATGCATACTCATAATACAATCAAATAAAGATGAATCTGATAGACGGGGAAGCAACCTATTTTAAATAGATAAAATTTTATACTGCTATCAGGTTGTCATTCGGGTTAAAAAATGTCGGTGCAACTTATTAATGTCTCATGAACAAGGTCTTCAAACACCTCGGGCATACGATGGAGGTTTACATTAATAACATATTAGTAAAATGTCTGGAAGCGTCCCAACACATTTCTCATCTGGAGAAGTGTTTCCTACTTCGTCAGTACGACATGCAACTTAACCAACTAAATGTGCTTTCAGAGTTACATCGGGGAAATTTTTGGGATTCATAATTACTCATCGCGAAATTGAGACAAACCTAAAAAAATCAAGTCGTTGAGAGACATAGTGCCTCCAAGAAACATCAAAGAGGTGCAACGTTTGAATGATAATATAGTCGCTCTATCCCACCTCTTGGCCATTTGGAAGATAAGTATTTGTCATTCTTCAAGATATTTAGAGGTGCTCAGAACATCGATTTTCAGTGAACAGATGACTGTCAGATCGCTTTCGAGCAACTCGAGGCATATCTGACTTCACTGCTCCTCTTAAAGCCCGTCCAAGGGGAGATGTTATATATCCACATGGCTATTTCACCTCACACTATAAGTTCTGTCCTAGTCAGGGTGAAAAGCTCAGTTAAAAAGCCAATCTACTACGTCAGCAAGACCCTCTCTGATATAGAAAGACATTATTCGATGGCGGACAAGACTGCACTGGCTCTAGTATTATCAGCAAGAAAACTTCGTTCGTACTTCCAGGCCCATGTTATTGGCATCTACACACAATTCCTTTTGAAGGCTATCCTATAAAAACCAGAAACATCGCGAATATTATTTAAATGGTCGGTAGAATTCGAAAAATTTGACATTCAATATCTACCATGACCAAACATCAAATCACAGGTGTTGGTTGAATGTACAGTGTTTGCTTCTGATGAGCCTCCTTTTTCCCATCCACGGCCACCTCGATGGGCACTATACATGGATGGAGCATCAGAAAACTTTAAAGCTGGTGCTGGAATACTACTCATCTCCTCAAAGCAAGACATCTTGGAATACTGTACAGGCTTCGTTTGAAATTTCCAACCACTAATAATGTTGTCGGGTATGAGCCCTTGTAGCCGGATTAAAACTTGTCATCGATTGTGAAATACGAAATATAATTATCTACACTGGTTCTCAGCTCATCGCATCCCAAGTAGAGGTAGAACTTGAAGCCCATAACTTACAACTGGTGCAGTATCTCAGTCTGATAAAAACACTTCTCGCTTGAATTGAAACATACCAGCTCATTCATATACTTCGGAAGCATAACACCCAAGTCGATGTCCTCTCCAAACGTGCTTTTTCGACAATTGGAGATCTATGTAAAAGGTGCATCAAGTAGAATACATTTTCCTAGCATCCAGAACCCATAGGTAATACTAGTTATAGATGACTCAAAAGTGTCATCTTGGATGGATCCCATCATCTCCTTTCTCTGAAACGGAATGATGCCAGACAATGTTACTGTAATTTGCCTCCGTCGCCTGGCTGCTAACTTTATCCTTATTGGGGATGAACTATATAAAAAGGCATTGATAGTTTCATACCTGAAGTGTCTTCCCCATCTGAAGCTGATTACGCTCCACGAGAGGTTTATTACGGAATATGTGGGGAGCATCTTGGGGGCAGAGCTCTTGCTCTTAAAATGATAAGACAAGATTTCTACTGGCCCACAATCAAACAAGACGCATTTGAGTTTGTAAAAAAGTGCAAGAGTTGTCGACTACATTCTAATCTTACGCATGCACCGCCAGTAGAACTCACGTCATTTCTCAGTCCTTGGTCTTTTGCCCAATGGAGGATAGATATCATGGGACGGTTTTCAATAGCTACTGGACAATGAAAATCCATCACCTTAGTTGTCGACTAATTCACCAAGTTGGTAGAAGTAGAGCTGCTCGGCTAAACTGAAGCTAATGCAAAACAGTTTGTCCGGAAAAATATTATCAGTCACTTCGAGCTCCCCGCGATAGTTATTACTGATAATGAGACTCAATTCTCTGGAAATATCTTCACATCATTCTGCAAGGATCTTCATATCCAGCTGGTGCACACTGTCGTGGCACATCCCCAAATGAATTGACAAATAGAGGTGACAAATCGGACAATGCTCAAGGGTTTGAATACTCGTCCTAAAAAGGCTGGGGGCAGAAGAGCTCCCAACTTCCTTTAAGTCTATCGCACCACCTCGCGACCAATTGGGGAAACTCTATATAACATGTGTTTCAGCACCAAAGCTATCATCTCAGTTGATATCAAATTTTCAAGCCCATGAGTTAAAACTTTCTACTCGGATAGTAACGAGGAAAAGCTCCGAGAACATTTGAATCTTCTCCTAAAAACACGCGGTGTGACCCACCTTAGAGTTATTTCCTACCAACAAAAAGTTGCTCGTCACTTCAACCGGAGACTCAATCCTCGACATATCTTCATCGGTGACCTGAACTTTGCATAATATTGAAGCCGCTGATCGTGGTCCTTAACGCAACAAACTGTCCCCTCTCTGGGGAGACCCATATATCGTGGCTATCATAATCAAGAACCTCTTCCATATGAGTTAACATCGTCGAGTTTTAACTCCGGTAAACAATCCTGAATAGGTTAATAATCCTTAGTGGACGACACATGATCCCTTCCATACATGTTCATAAGCGAGCAATGCTCCAACAAACAACCTCGGATGGGTTAATAAGTCCTCGGCGGAATTTCGATGGCTCCTTTATGCAGGTTAACATCATCGAGTAAAACTCTGATAAATAACCTCAGCCAAGTCAAATTTTGTTGATGATTTATCTCCACGATAACCTTATCACATACTAGATCTTCTAAATGATACCACTGTGACATGAAATAAAATAAGTTTCAAGCTTATCACCCAAAAAAAACTCGGGGGACAAACGTCTAGCAAAATAAGTTGATCGGCATGCATCAATAATACAACATATGTGAAGTTGGAGCAACATGACGAAAGCGAATACGCTACAAACATTAAAAGGAAAAGAAAAACACTAATTGACATCAACGTTCTCCTCCGCCACTTCGTTGTCATTGAAGAACACTTTATTTAGTTCACTCTCAATGTCATTACCATCAAAATTTGAGGAAGGGTCCTCTGAAGCCTGGCTTGGAGTGAGCCCCTCAGCAATAATCCCGGTTCGACGTTGTGCCGCTCGACTCCCCTTCAGGAAACCCCGGATGAATCTGTGAACCACTTTTGCTGCTCTTTTGCCTCAACATCAAGTCCCCGATCACAAGCCTCTTGGACATGGTCTCGAATAATAGTCTTGAACGCAAGCGAGTTCTTAAAGTCTTCAACTGCTTTTTGATTAACCTGTGCAACATCAACATCCTTCACAGATCTCAAAAGTCGGATCTCTTCCTCCTGGGCTGGCACCGTCAACTTAAGGATTTTCACGCTTATTACTTTCACTAAGATCGGCTCGTGCCTCCACTAGATCCTGAAGCTGCAACAAGAAGAAAGTCGTCATTGTTGAGGGTTTTATCCTACACTCTGTTAACAATGATTCCAGAGCTGTGACTCCTTCAACCCCAGATTTATATGGACGCTTTTACTCGCCCTGGAGATATTTGATCTTAATAAATTTGTAGTTTCATTTTCTCAGAGTCAATCCTAACGCCATCTAGATTACTACTATTTTACCCCTCTAGAAAAAAAGATGTCTAATTACTTTCACTAAGATCGGCTCGTGCCTCCACTAGATCCTGAAGCTGCAACAAGAAGAAAGTCGTCATTGTTGAGGGTTTTATCCTACACTCTGTTAACAATGATTCCAGAGCTGTGACTCCTTCAACCCCGGATTTATATGGACGTTTTTACTCGCCCTGAAGATATTTGATCTTAATAAATTCGTAGTTTTATTTTCTCAGAGTCAATCCTAACCCCATCTAGATTACTACTATTTCACCCCTCTAGAAAAAAAGATGTCTGATTCAGACAGATGAAATGATTATACAACAGCAGAAGATACAAAAAACTTACAAAGCTCTCGGTCTTGAGGAGCCCAGTACATTTCATGAGACAACACATTCTCAGAAATATGAATAGTCGAAGGACTGAAAGGGACTTCCGGGATTCTTTAACCCTCTTATATTGTTTCTGAGGGAGAAATTCACAGTCATAGTTTGTTGGGAGGATGCTATGGGCGATGGCTCGGAAGGTCTCTTATATTTTTTGATTGTTACAGTTGTGGATGGTTGGAGTGGAATCAAAGTTTGGTCTTGAACAATAATTCCTTGCCCATAAATTCATGAATATATTGAGTCTCGAGCTGCATCTCGTTGAAGTCACGAAATCCTAACACCTGCAATATTCACTCCTCAATAATCTCAAGAGAGACAGACAACTGCTAGAACCTTCATCGTCTCTCACGGAGCCCACAATCAATCTTTGTAAATAAGAATCTCACAGAACATTGTCTTATCAGTTCCTTAAAGCGAAAATTCAATGTCTTGTGCTTAAACATCACACGATCATGTGTCACTAAAGAACCTGCACAGCCGCGCTAAAATTGTCGGCGTTAACGTCGGCACACGACTTTTAAAGAAAACAGACAACTCGATAATGGTTGTCACCACCCGGCAAGACAGCTAAGCAACACAAACTGCAAACACCTTCATGAATTCAAAAACTCGATTACAGGAGGAAATCATAGGCCAGCTCTCAAAGTTGTCACATGAACATCAATATACCCAGAGGAAGGAGAATATGCTCGATCAGTTGAAATCACCAATTTTACCACCATATTGTTTGGGAAGTAATACTTCTTTTGAAACAAAATCAAATCGCTCTCCTTCAGAATTGACGCCGCATCCTCCAAGTTCTGGCACTTCATTTGATTCTTACCAAGGGATGTTCTCCAAATGTTGGCATTTCCACAATGTGAAATAAAATCCTATTGCTCGTCTATTACATTGGACGGGGATGACTTTCCTTTTTGCTGCAACACGAAAGAAGATCAAGTTGTTCGTCTGCTACAGAGGACAGAAAAGACTTTCCTCTTCACCGCAATAGGAAAGAAGATCTCGTTGTTCGTCTGTTACGTAGAACGAGAACAATTTTCCTCTTCGACGCAATATAAAAGAAAATCTTGTTACTCGTCTGCTACGCAGGACAAGGATGACTATCCTCTTCGTCACAACACAAAAGATCTCGTTGTTTACCTACTACACAGGACGAATACAACTTTCATTGTAGCAATGTGAAAGATCTTATTGCTCGCTTGCTACACAGAACGAGAACAATTTTCCTTTTGATCGCAACGTGAAAGAAGATCCCGCACCTCATCTGCCACGTAGGACGGAAACGACTTTCTTCTTCAGGAAAATCTCGCTAGCATAAGGCTCCACTCTCCACTTTTTTCCTCCCATTCTCCTCACCTGTGATTCTTCCCCTCATCAATGTTGCTATTTATAGACTTGAGATGAGCCACATCATTAAAAGTAATTGAATTAAAAAAAAAATTGAAATCCTTTTCATATTCCAATCATTTGACCTTCTAAATTTTCTCATTACAAATAAAAGGAAAAAAATAACTATTTTAAGAAAATATATATGTCTTCTCAAATTTCATCTTTTCAGCTACCAAAATAGACTCAAATTCCTATTTTTTGACCAAATTTGATCCAATTTTGGTGGTTCGAATTCCTAAACCCCACTGTAAAGGCTCCCACGGTTCGGCTACTCCAGCTCCCGCGATTCGCCCGCGGTTCGAATCCCCGCGGACAGTTCAAATTCCCGTGGGTTCAGATTTCGGTTCCCACGAGGCCCGTCGGCGCATTCCCAGCTTTTGCTTCCCATAAGGCCCGCCTTTTTCTGCCTTCCCAACTTCAACCCGTCCCCCTTGCCTTCTTCTGCCTTCAAGCTTCAGGCCACCACCCGTCCTGAATGGCCCGCTTCCCTTCCCAGCTTCCCCCGCCTTACCAGCTTCTTCCTGCCAGACTAAAATTCAACCAAATAAAAAAAATCTTAATTTTTGTCCCTCGTAGGGATCGAACCCACTTTCTGCCGCTTTAAGCAAATACCACAAACCAATTGAGATAAGCATTGTTGCTTTAATATATATATATATATATATATATATATATATATATATCATGGCGTCTTCTACCGCTATCAACTCTGTTAGGGTTTCGACTCACGGTGAACCCTAGCAACTGTTACGGCGTTTTCGCATCAGATCCTAGCTACATCTTCTCTGGCATCGTCTCTTCTCTTCGTGTCTTCTCCATCGTTGTCGGCTCGCGTGGTCTGCTTCGACGTCAACTGTATCTCGCATCTTTCTGCGTCTCGCGAACGTGCGTCATCTGCTTCGCACGTTCGCACTGTGTCTGCATCGAATGTGCGACTTGCGTCTGTGTCTTCTATGTCTTCTACTTCACACGTTCGCGTCTGCCTATTTCCACGCTGACAGCTGCATATCGAGACTTTGCAAAAGGAGGCGTCGGCGTCTGTGCAAATTTTGTTTTTTGTTTCGACGCTGCGCCCTGACCGACAGATTCTCCAGCTTCGTTTTGTCTGCATGTCGGGGACCTCGCAGCAGGCGAACGCCGACAGATCTCCCTGCACTGATGGTGCTCCCTTCTTCTTTGGTTGAACCCAACAAAGCCTCATTTGCCCACTTGATTGGTAACCCTCAGGTGGAGTCTGCGATTGTCTTCCCCTCAAGCTATAAAGATTGTCGCGATGGTACAGGTGATTATTTTTTTGTTAAGAAGGGGAGTAGGAAAGGTGGGAAAGCAGCAATCTTTTTCTCTGACTTAGAAATTTCAACCCTAACGGAGAAATTCAAGTTTGCTCTTACTGGAAAATTTCAGTGGGGGCACCCACCTATGGAAGTTATCAGAATGAGTGTTGATGATCTTAAACTAGTAGGCAAGTGGAAAGTGAGACTCATGGATATGAGACATGTGCTGATTCAACTAACCGTGGCTAGCTGAAGACTATACCCGGATTTTCTCCAAGAAATATCTTAATATCGCAGGCAAATCAATGAAGTTACTCAAGTGGTCTCCTGATTTCGACCCAAATCATGAACCTCACATTGTATCTGTATAATTTAGTCTACCTAGTCTCAAGCTGCATTTTTTTTTCATCATCAGGTTCTCTACTCTATTGGGGCCATCCTTGGGGACCCTATGAAGCTTGATCTACCCACTTTCAATCTAACCAGACCTTTCGTGGCCAGAATACTTGTGAAAAGAGATATTACTTTACCTGATGTTACTGAAATCTGACTGGGCACAACTCATAATGGATATTCGCAACAAATTGTCATGGAACACAGACCTCCATATTGTACCCACTGTAAGATGTTTGGGCATACCATTGATAAATGTCATAAGCTTCATCCTAATTTGAAATCTAAGGTTCAAGTGAATAAGGATGGGGTCAATCCCACTGCTCTGGAGATTTTAATTCCACCTGGGGAGGATACTATCAGACAGAGGTGTTTGTTGCCCGTGGACCCCCCTGACAATGATATTACTGTTACTACGATTGATGTGATGCTGACACATTCAAACCCCATAGAAAACAATACTGAAAGACTATTACCTATAAAGGATAGTGTTCAGACTGATAATCAAGAGAATCTCGCAGCTCCCCATCTTCAAGAAGTATTCGGTGTAGAGGCAACTCATACTTCACATATACTAGAACCTATTGTGGGTACTACGGTTGGTATTCCTTCTGCTACAGCTCTACCATCTCATCAGACTGATTCCTCGAAAGAGGAATGACAGGTTTACACTTCCAGGAGGAAAAAGAAGAATAGAGATCTATTTTAGCTCAAGAATCTTATGAATAATACTTTAGTTACTTTGGGTAATGGTACGCACCTTACCAATTTGTTAGTTGGATTCCTTTCGAGAACTAGAGGAAGAAGCAAGACTAAATTGGGATGACCCTCACTTTATCCGGGCCCCAGTGATTTTGGGTTTTTTTTATTTTTATATGCACCCTATTGACTTTTTTGTGTGTTGTACCGTGTGGGTTGGGTGCCTCTTTTTTGGGCTCACTCATACAAGCAATCTGTATCTTTTCTATTTAATATATTAGGCCTTGGGCTTTTTTTCAATATATATATATATATATATAAAGCTATAGATTTGGATATTTTCAGACAACGAATTTGATCTCGCCAGAAAATAATGGGGAAACTAGTACATCTTTAGCAAATCTCCATCATTTGACACGAATCTCAAGTCATGACATAGATTTCGAGATGGCTTTTTGAGCAAGAAATATTCAAACATCGATAAAAAATCATCCAAAACTCTAAATTCAGCAAACATACAGTTAAACTGACCGCCTCAACAAGAAGAACTCAATGTTACCAAAATTAGTTCAATCCGGGTTAAATAAAGCTCAGATAAAATCATTAAACTACCCTTGAAAGTTTTTCGTACATATTTAGAAGGTTAAACAAATGTCGAATCTAGCAAGCCTGTAGTCGAATCGATCGTCTTAACAAGACAAATCCAATGTGCCCAAGATTGTTCAATTCCGACATTGTTAAGGCACTCAAATTTCCATCAAACGTCATTTGATCGAAGGAAACTCTACAGACCATCCGATCAAAGTGGTTCATATTCCTATTTTAATTGTACCCATAATACTATAAATACTGTCTCAACATGAGAGAAGAGCTTGAGGGTTGAGAGAGAACTTAAAGCTTTGAAAAGGAAATGAAGTCTAGTTCCACCCGTCATCATCGATCGTCGCCACCAGCCGTCGGCTATCGTCGACCATCGTCGACACCCATTGACCATCGTTAACAACCGCCAACCGTCGAAGATCGTTGTCAACCATTTTCACCCGCCGTAGACAACCACCGACCGCCGTCGAGCACTATTGTCGCCGTCAACCACCACCGACAGCCGTCGACCACCGCTGACCGTCGTAAATCACCACCAATCACTACCGACAACAACAGACCGAACGCCGCCACTGAATGTTGTATTTTGAAAAACCTAGACATTTTCTCGTCTGTGGAACAAAGGGTCTCTGTAATCATCAGCCTACAATGGATTTTTACAAGTTTTTTCCCTTTATTAATTTTTCACAAGAAAAACATTTAGTGACATTACTGATTATTTCCTTTTATCTGAGTGTGTGTTGAATTCTCGTACAAAGCTAAGATGATAATTCATTACTCTACTGCCGCGGATTTTCTAGCATTATCGATCATCTGCACCTGCTATGGTTAACTCCAAACCCCAGATCGAATCATGACAATAGTAATATCAGAGATAGATTTAGAATGAAATAATATAATTTTGATGAAGAAACTAATAGGATAATTACAATTAAAATTTTCAATAATAAAATTGAATACATGTTAACACTAACTAAATCATATTATTAATTGAGGCAAATGGAAGCACCTGAGATTATAGAAAAAGTCTGGTTGGAAATGAAGAAGTACCACATGCTATAAATGTGAACCCGAATGAAAATGAAGAAGTACCACATGCTATAAATGTGAACACGAATGGTGATCTCACCCACATTATGGCAACAATGATAGTTGATTCAAAGGACTAGATCACGGGTTGGTGGTAATGATAGAGTTGTGATGGATAAGTATTTAAAGATATTTTAAGATCTAAATCCATCTCTGTTAAAGGAAATTAAAGATCTGATTGAAGCGGAGAACTGTCTCATGAGGATAGAAAAAATACTGGCAGCATCGCAAATTTGGATGAAAGAAAAGTATTGTTATCTACATTTATGCAAGATGAAGAAGCCAAAGGGTAGATTTCTTGGGTCAAATCATGAAAAGGTAATTATGAGTTCACTGCACTATTGAGGTATGCACCACAACTAATAACTACTACAGAAGAGAAATGCTACAGATTTCGTTAGAGTTTGAAGGACTCGTTCAGGCAACCGTTAGTGTCATTGGGGATTGATGACTATTCAGTGCTAGTTGAGTGGGCTAGACGGGTAGAGATTGATTATCAGCTTACTCATAAGCGTAACAAAATGCACAAAAGAAAGAGTATTGATGGACGACATGTGGATCAATCAGAGGAATCGATTGAGAAGAAACCCAAGTTCAGCTCAAGTGAATTTAGTATAGGTACAACCCAGAGTACTATAGTCATTTATGTTAAATGTGAAAGACAACATAAGGGTTTATTTTTCATTGTCCGCAAGACATACTACTGGTGTTGTCAACCTAGTCATATTGCTAGATATTGTCCTTTACTTGCCCTAAAACATCAGAAGAGCAATTTGGTGGAACTTCTTCACAGAAGACTGTAGGTGCGCAGAGAATGATAAAGTCTACAGCTTCAGCTCCTACTCAAGTTCAACCAAGAAAACTTGTTCAACCTTGACTTTACTCCTATATTAGTACAAAGCTTGAAGAAACTATTGTTGATGTTGATGCTACTAGTAATTAATGAGTGTTATGTTTTATTGCATATTATAGGAGTATTATTTTAGTGTGTTATTTTTTTAGGGGATGTGTCCTATTGTTGTTATAATGTTACCTTGAATTAGATGTAATGTTAACATGTTTCAATTGTTGTGGGAAGTTAGTTGAGTTATCTTGTAATAGACAATTATTTTATTATGTATATATTTCATCTTGTTTAATGAGATTTAAACTTCTTCAAGAAAATTGATGAATAATGTAGATTTTTCCAACTTAATGAGAGTGATTTGAGGCTTGAGGTATGAATCATGTTCATATATTTTAAATTACGAGAAATAAAAAAGAATTTTAACGAGCTTGTGTCGATTCAAATTAATCATTGCCTCAACAGTTTCTTTTTAAGAGTCAGGCACCTTATTCAAACCAAAGTGAGTAGAAACGTGAAAAAGACAAAAACTAAAAGTGAAGAACGAGCAAAAGGAAAAAGAGAAACTTTACGCCACCCGCGCGAGTGCTGGTGTACTCGAGAAGGGAGATGAAGCTGAAGTCATGTGTTCTATGTGAAGGAGAGGAGATGCCCTATGTGTGGGGTTGCCTGCTGACTGGGGTTCTTCTTTGGGTGTGTCGATCCTGAAGACGGCATCGAAGAAACAAAGAGGCAGATGTTGCTGGTAGAATGGACAATCTAGGGCATGCAAGAGTTGGAGCTGAGAAAGATTTTCTTGCAGGTGACAAGCTGTGAGTTGTCACGTGCAAGAGGCGAGTTAAGTGCGACTTTGAGTAGGAGGGGGCGTGTCGTTTGTGAGGAAAGATTGCAAGAAAACCCTAGTTGAGCATCCTATCGAGGAGGAATAAGTGTGTATCATGACTTTGGAAGTAAAGTGCACACGTCTCCTCAATAAAGGTGGAGGGCGAAGAAGTTCTCTGTGTGCAGTAGAGTAAGTGTCAAATAGTTGTGGTGCGAGAATAACTCTTGCCCTTGCATGCCAGAAGAACTAGCATGCAAATTTGATTTGTGTAAAGGTGGTGCGACTAAACAGAGGAAGGAAGAGTAAAGGTTTATAATTGTTTTATTAGATAAGTTATTTTATGTACTTAGTTCAATATTATTCAATTCTATGAATTAAAATTAATAATTTTAATCTGACAAATAGTTGAATTAAAGATTAAAGATCCAGTTTAGCGATTGCGCAAAAGAAGAAAAGGTAGAGAAAGGTTAGTGCTTTATTTCTAAAAGTATTTTGTTTAGATTAATGTTATATGATATTAGTAGTAATTGTGAAAACTGAAATGTTAATTAAAAATAATAATAAGATAATGATTAAAAATATATAATTAATTAAAGTAAAATTAAGTATTGATAATAATTTAGTAACATGAATATTTTATATTTTACAGATGTTGATTTAAAAGAGGTGACAGAAGTTAAGAATAAGAAAATTATCTAGGATTGAAGTGAGTATTTTTATTTTTAAATTATGGTTATAAGATTGTATTTCTTCTAAATCACTCGCATTAGAATGGCATTAGTGAAGATACCTTGATACTGTAAGTAGAATGTGATTGTTTTGTCTTATTATTCAAATTGGTCATCTAGAAATGAATATGAATAATTTTCATAATTATATTTATTTAGTGCACATGCATATTATAAAGGAAAAATATTAAAAGATATTTAGAATGCAAATCAAATGATTTATAACATGTTTGTATATGCATGATTGGCTATGATGGAATTCACTCATTCATAGTATTAATGAAAGAATGCTAAGGAATCCATGAACTCAAATGAAAAATGATATTGATATTGATGTGTCTTAATTGATACCATTTTAAATGGCGTTCATGTGACATTTGCATACAAATTTAAAAATTTATTGATATGTAAATGATACAGTAATAGATAGTTAATGTTTAGAATCACTTTGAATGATCTTAGTAGACAATACAAACATTCTAATGTTATTAGATTGATTTATATAAAATTTAACTGATATGCATATTATTTTCTTTTCAATGTGCTACTATAATTTAGGAGCATAGGTATTCACTAACTAAAGTTAGCTCACAACTATTATAAACTAACATTTCAGGTTTAACTATTTGATTAAAAGATGAATAATATAGAAGAAAATGTCTACAGCAGATGTGGACAACCATAGATGAGTTAAATTTAATTGTATTATTTTATTATACTTTCTTTCGCAGCTCTTTCTGTTGTATATATTAGTTATAATAAATGAATATAAAAAAATTAATTTTCACTATCCAACTATCTGTGCCTGTTTTGATTAACTTCAAGCCCCGAGCTCGTGACAATAAATTAGTATAATTTACAAAAGTCATTATATAACTTTAGTGAGCTAACAAAGAAATCAGCAGAATAATAATTAATTTTCTCAATATCAAAATGAAAGCATCTCACCAGTCATGAAAAGCACCAACTAATCCACGATCATATATAGCTGACAGCGTATTATTCATGGTTGCTGGTACTATATTCATTACCCAGACAGGTAGGTTGCTTAGTGCCACAGAAAATCCACCATAATAAGCATTCATGTCCATAACATTCCTGATATCCACCTTGTTAATATCAATTAATCTCCAATACTGATTGACTTGCTCTTTCCAAAATTTTGTGTTAAGTTCATACATCTCAGGAGAGACCTCTGTTCAGAAGAGCATGACATTATGCAAATTTAGCATCTAGAAAAAATATAAAAAAAAAGATGTACATCATCGAAAGACATGATAACTAATTTCCAATGGTAGTATGCAGCAGACATACAGCTGAAAATGAAAATAGAGGGCTTAATTCCCAGTAAAACAAGCCTCCAACATGATATAAGAAGAACATAAAAGGAAGAACATATATCCATCAGTTAAGAAAAAATAAGGTAATTAAGTAGAAAAACCTCATTTTGTGATGCTAGTAATACGAAAGGCAAAGAAGCTTCACAAGAATAAATTAGAGGGAAAAGAACAATTATTACTCATTTGAAAACCAAAAGAGAGACATACAATTTTTATTTCATATTCCAATAGAACAAAAGGTACAAGTTTTATAAGAGATGCATAGCCTAGTTAGTGGGCCTAGAATAGGAAGAAGCCTATGAGATAAAAACAGTCCATAACAGTTCATAAATAGGAAGAAACAACAATGATATTATCCTACTCGATTACAATAAAGTATGGAATAAGTGCAGAATTTTAAGTTCACTCAACACGAAAGAGTGGCATGCAGAACAGCAGGTCAATGCAATTGTGACATGATGACAGGGAAAGCACCAGCCTGCAGAAGCTGGACAAATCATCTAAAAGATGAAGGAATGCAAGCTGGCAGATACTAGACAGAGGGTTGATTGTATGAAAAGAATCGTGCATAACAAAAGGTAGAATGATTCCTGGAATTAGTGAAGTGATGGCTGCAGTTTTCAGAATTGCTTCTTAAATTTATGTAATGTTTGTTGCCTTTCGATGCTCCAGATTTCAAGAATTTCGTAATCCATCTTAAGCTGAGAATATAAGTTGATCGTTCCTAGCTTGAAAAAAAAAGATAGTCAAATTATAATTTATCAAGATCTTCGGTAAAGATATTAGCAATGTCATGTTTTGATTAAGTGTAACTAATAATTTTCCTTGCTCAATATTCTGCTTTATAAAGTATCTATGAATCTCGTCATGCTTAAATCTATTACCGTGGACAAGATTTCTACGTAAAATGGTAAAAGAAATTTGGTGGTCACATCTCATTATCATTGATTCTATAGTGAAAACATTTAAATCTTTAAGAAATCATTTAAACCATAGGTCTTCAAAAATTCCATGCACCATGGCCTAGAACTCTGCTCTAGTAAAATGCCCCAAGCAACAGATATATTACTTTTTACTTTTTCCATTAAATTAAATTTTCACATATAAATGAGCAATAATTTGCTGTGGATTTACAATCAATTATTGTTCCTACCCAGGCAGCATTAGCAAAGATTTCTATATAAACAATAATCTCTTGAAAAATAAATTTTTTAACAAGTATATTTTTTAAGATATTTTGTAACAGACCTAGCTCTCAACCATCAAGATATTATCCAGTTTGACTTAATGGTCTCACGGTTTTATTCTATTGGTGCAACATCCTAGGAGGTTACCCATCCCAAGTGTGATATGGTATGAGCACGCTTAACTTTGAAGTTTTTGATAAAATTCCAACTGTTACATCACATGACACCTAAATGTTTGAGTTTAATTTCATTCTACTTCAGAGATTTCACATTTTTCACCACATAAGTAATAGAAATTCTCATCAATACTCTTAACCCAAAATCATACACCAAGTTAAACAACCTCATCAATACTCTTAACCCAGAATCATCCAACAAGCTAAAAGAATTCTAGAAGTGCTACTACAGATTCAAGAGGCGGCTCTCACCATGTAACACTTTGTCCAACCTAAGATTCAAGAGGTCGCTCCCATGATGTAATACTTTGAGAGTACCTTCGTGGATATTTTTTAGGGTACCTTCGGGTAAATTTTTTTTGGGTACATTCGGGTGCATTTTTTAGGGTACATTCAGGTAATTTTTTTGAGGATATGTCCAGTCATGATAGTAATCTTGTCATGACTCCTAAAGAGATTAAAATGGTAAAAATTTGAAATGAAATGGAAAGGGATAAGTTTAACATGAAAGTTTAAAATTTTATAAATAAATGAACTGCATGTTCTTTGATCATTCATGCATTGCATTGAAACAATAATTTAATACATATAAAGATTACAATTGCCCACATAAACAATTTTTCTATTACAATTAATGTTTTCCTTAAGAAAAAAATTATAAGTTGATATATCTGATATGAAAGACATGGTTTATAGAAGGATGACCGCTGCTCTAGGTATTTATGATGATAGTTTCCTTGTACTCTTTCTTTAGGATATTGTTATAACATTTTGTACTGGTTTGAGATGTTGTCTTCAGATTATGCTCCTAGATATTTTGCTTTTATTGCATTTTATGGATATTAGTGGCTCTTCTATAAATTGGAATATTCTATTAAACTGTAAACATTTATTTAAATATTTTCACCGTCTGATCATAGTTCCCGCCTTAATTAATTTTTAGCCCCGGTTCGTGACTACATAAATAATTGTAGTGAAGCAAATTGGTAGAATTATGCAAGTATGCGTGTCAAAGTAATAATACGGTTAAAAAGTATAGCATATCAATCCCACGAGAAAAGTATTAAGAATTATTTTGGATGGTGAATTTCTATTTTACTACACTTATAAACCTAGTTTAGCGCGATCAAAAACAATAGGTGGTTTTCTAAAATCCTACTCAAAAGCAAAACAAAAAATAATGAGGTTAAAAAAGACAGAAAAAACAGCAAGGGATAAATCTTACAATTCTTCAAGGTATGTGAGGCTCACGACACTGTGATTAAGTGTTGTGGTGGTTAGTGGTTTTCCTAGACTTTCCCCGACGTAATAGTAGTCAACAAGGATAAAACGACCTCCTTATGTCTATGTATAGGTCAAAAAAATGCTAGAATCCATAAAGTTGAGGCTTACTCAATCCTCATAGCATCCCTTAGATTTGCTTCGATCCTCTTTCTAGGTTGCAAAATGCGGATAAAATATGTCAATTGTTACCCAGATTTTGTGATTAACCATTTCGTTCTACTACGCAACCGACAGGAGCCATAGATCACAAAATATGTGAACATCCTAATTGGTCAAATCAGGAGTAAAAGAAACACTACAGTTACCACAACAACGAAAAATAGTCATTCCTCAGGAAAACAATACAAGGAAAGAAATCATCCTAAGAAACAATGAATGCCACATACCGTGAATCACAGAGACATGAAAAAAAATTTAGTTACGCCTGTTAAAAAGAACATGGGAAAACATTTCATTAAAATCATTCTCGCAAGTAAAACTGAAGTGTAAAGACTTACAAAACAATTTGTTCTCTCATCCAGAGCAGCAATCTCCTCTCTCATACAATAATCCTCACAAAATCAGTAAGAAAATAAAAGCAATAGGTAGGGAAAACGGTTAACACCTCAACCCCAAGAGAGAAAGAGAATATTAAGGAAGAAACTCTCCCAAAACCCTCTCTTTTGGCTCCCCAGCCATCCCCGGGTCTCTCCTCTTTCAAAAAATGCCCTGAGATATGTTTTTTATAGCTTCATCCATGAATTTGGCAAAAACAATTGTTGCCAAAACAGATTCTCGATCAGTTGGTGTGGTCATGCCGAAATGCGGTGTGACTATGCCGAAATGCGGTGTGACTATGCCGAAATGTGAATTAGGCGGCGTGGCCACGCCCGATCCTGGCATGGCCAAGTCGGCCCTCTGCAAACCTGGGGTGGTCACGCCGGTTAGTGGCATGGTCGCGCCGCTTGTGATGATAGGATGGCATGATCACGCAGCTTTAGGACTTTTTTTTGGTTAGGAAACAGTGGTTTGTAGACAACAACAGGGCCAAGTTCTATAAGCCAACCAGCTGAAATCTGGAGGGCTGAAAGCAGTAGGGCTACAAGCTGGAGAACTGCAGACTGGAGGGCTGATTGTATGTTTGGAATAGTGTAAGACTGCAGGTAGAGTGATTTCTAAATATAAAAGAGTGCTAGTTGTAGTTCCTAGAAGTGCTGCCTGAATTTATGGAATGCTGGTTGTGGCTTTTGATTCTCCGGATTTCAAGCTTTCCACCATCTCATTGAAGATTTCAAAAAGGAATAAAATAATAGCACATAGCACAAGGCTTCCTTAGAAAAAAAAAAGAGAGAGAATCCATGGAAATATAGGTAATGATCTAGAGAGGATGTGGTTTTGGAATAGTAGTGGTAAGATAATTTGCGAGTTCAACGGAGTGTGGAAGAAGACAGGCGGCATTCGGCGGCTATCCGGACTGGAAACAGCAATAGAACAACGATACGGCTGGAAGAAGACAGGCGGCATTCGGCGGCTATCCGGAGTGGAAAACAGCAATAGAACAACGATACGGCGAGGAGGATCCACAACCTATTCATGAGCAAGATACAAGCACACTTGCAAAAGGAAGAGAATACAGCATTCCAGAGAGTATAAAATAGAGAACAATGTCTCAAAACACAAACACAATAGTTACTCTCAAAAAAACAAGCATACAACATATATATAAGTTCCCTAATGAAAAATAATCTAATTAGAAATAGAGAAACAGAAAAAAATCAGAAAAGGAAGAAACACCCAAGCAAACTTGCTGATTAAAAAAAATAATAATAAATAAAAGATTCTTGAGTGGCACATTACTCCCGCGATCGCAGAACTGCAGAATCGCAGAAATCTCACGATCGGGATTTCGGGATGCCCAATCTCACTTTTCTACAGGACACTTCCGCGTCACTAGAACATGATCAACAAAAAGGGAAAAACATGAATGAATTTAACCTAATAAATAATAATAGAGTATGGAATAAATGAAAGATTTTAAATTCATGCTGTGCTAGGAAACAGTGGTTAGTGGAAACAATAGTTCAAGTTTTATAGAGCTCTAGGCTGGTGGGCTGAAATCTGGACGGCTGAAAGCAGTAGGGCTACAAGCTGGAGAGCGGTAGGCTGGAGGGCTGATTGTATGATCGGAATAGTGCAAGACAGCAGGTAGAGTGATTCCTAAATATAAAAAAGTGCTAGCTGTAGTCCCTAGAAGTGCTTCCTGAAATTATGGAATGCTGGTTGTGGCTTTTAATTCCTCCGGATTTCAGGTTTTCCACCATCTCATAAGACATTTCAAAAACAGAAAAAAATAAAAATAAAAATAGCACGAGGCTTCCTTGGAAAAAAGAAAAAAGAGGAGAATCAATGGAAATAGAAAGTAAGGATTGTATGTATTCAACATATCAATGTTAAAAAGCTCGCTAGCTGCCTCTTGAGTTCCAGATCATTGCCTTCCAGAAAATCAAAAATGTGTTTTTCCATGTACTCTAACAATTCTAGTTAATTTCATTTGTTATACTCGTAAAAAAAATTTTTAATACAATATTGTTCTTAAAAAAGGAGAGTGTAACAAGTAATTAAGTATGTTTTTTTTTTTCCTCGTAAAAGGAAAAAAGAAGATCAATGGAGAAAAGTTCACGAAATATGAGCAAAAAGTCTAACAAAAAACAAATGCAAGATATTGTTAAAAAAGCTATGTTGAAAAAAATAATAAGTAATGAGAGGTAGAAATAAAGTTCAGTACTAATGATCTCAAATATCTTTTGATGAAGTACAGCAGGGCACCAATGAAGCATGAGTCCAAGGACAAGAGAAAGAATGAATAGCACACCAAGACAAAATTGGTATGTACAGAACCAACTTCTTAAATAAACAGAAACAAGGTCAACGAAAATATAAGAAGAACACCATACGGAAGACTATGAATGGCTCTAGAGAAATTTCCATAGCACCACCTTCATGAAATAAGAAATATTGACAAAGATTTATGCCTGTATCTGCTGCTCGAAATTCAATTTCACATACATATCCTTTATAAAACTAGTTTACGATGTGCAGAAATTACTTACCTAACTTTTCAAGAACTTTTGGATAAATCACAAAGCGATCAGGTCTGAGAGGTAACTTCTGAAAATTATACTTATCGTTGCTTAAACTCATGCAGTTTCTTAAAGGGCTTTGCCACTGTGGTATTGTATCCTCAACCGGTTCGCATATCAATAGTAGATTCTTTTCTGCATTCTCTGATAGACATGAATCATTATCCCCTTTCAACCATATGGCTGTCTGGACCTGCTGAGCAATGAGCTTCCAACACATAGATGTAGTCAGATTAAACAACTTTTGCCAAATGACTGGATAGTCTTTATCTTTTCTATACACAGGTGGAGCTGAGTACACAAAATATCCATGTGGTCGCAGAAGACGGTCAACTTCTTTAAGCAGTATTCCATCTGAAAAAAAAAAGGAGGGCGGAAATATTTAACTTCATGACTAACCTTCAAACATTTTACCTTTTACAATAAAATTGTTTACCATAGAAATGTAAACAGAGAGACGAAGTCAACTTGGGATAAAGGGTGCAGGCTTGTAGCAAGAACAAAAACTTAAAAATATAATCACAGTGTACTTATAATTTTAAGGCCAAATATATCATGGAATAGCTTTAACCTTCAAATGTAGCTCATCATTGTGGAATCACTCGATATCAAAGCTGAATTATTAGTAAAGGCAGCGAATTTATATAATGTTATACACGGATTATATAATGACAATATTGACAAAACCATACAATTTCCCTCATATGTATAGAAATCTCAATGAATTAATTGCTTCCCAAACCCTGAATGAAAACGGATGGTGTAGCCTCATGCTAATCGCTTTAATCTAATTAAAGCAGAAAATAAATAGAAATATAATTAACCCACCTTCAGCAACTTTCTCACGCAATTTATGAATTTAAATGGCTTCTAATAATGACAACTTATCCATTGCCAGAAATTATCTTATAAACCATTGTAAATATATCTTTCAACTTAAAACTTAGTGAGAAGTTACCATTTGCATGCCAATCAACACGGCATCGTGAGCAATGAACCATTTCAAAAGATCTCGGAGGAAAGGGCAACTGTTTTGTAGCCAAAACAGATATCATTGCACAAATTCCACGCTCCAGAGCAAATTGGATCTGATTTTCATGGCCATCTTTAGGAGCGAAAGACATTGTTTGAATATCTAAAGGTTGTAAATAAGCTGAAAAACTGGCAACACCGCAGCCAATATCCAAAACCTGAACAACTCCAGCTGAACGTAAATCACCGGTTTCATTAGTTATCATTTTTCCAAGCCTGCAAAAGCCGATTTAAGAATTACAAACTAGACCAAAAAATTTGCTACCACAACTTATATTTCTACCCCCAGATCCATGGTTAAGGGAATTTAATGCTCAGTCAATCCTCAATAATGCCTATTTCTACACATTTCATTTCAAATATAGCATGTAAAATGCTAAAGTAGTTAAATTCACAATCATTAATATCTGTTGATCCTGAAAAGAGAAAAAAAAATTATTATTAATTATTTTAAGAATTTACCTGGTCCAGCCAAACACCACGCTCCTTTGTGTCAACTATTCCCACTAAACCTTGTTACAGTTCCCACCCCACACCCTGTTTCAAAATTACGCAACACGTGACAGAACTCCTCACCAAAGTCAAAATCAAAGCCCTATGGTATGTGATTCTGTCCTTTTCGAGTATGCCGCACATTTGACCCTACTCAAAACTGCATGTATCTTCCTCTTCGCCAAACCCTCATCCGTCTTCCGACCACACCAAAGCCGCAGAAACTCCCAACCCCGTCCTCTCTATCATAAAAACCCAGTTGCAGATCGAAGCCAAAGCTCCATTGCTTGCATCCCTGTCGCAATTCACAGTATCGCACTCCCCGTTCCCTGTGTTCGCTCAACTCAGGAGTCAAAGCCAAAGCTCGAAGCCCCTTTCACTTCTCCAGCTCCGTTCGAGTAGAACAACAAGAAAGCCACCCGCCTTTCCATTTTTTCAAGAGTGATTTCACATTTGCAAACCATTTAGTTCCTCGGCGAAAACATCAACTCGATCACCACATGAAAAGTATTTATGTCACCAATTGCATCTTTAACAAATAGTTCGGCAAAAAATATTGAATCACAACCACTTACGTATGTATCCACCTTAGGACCTTTAATTAAATTGATCGGGGATGTTATCACTCCTTTCTCACACATGAATTAAAATGACTTATTATTTAGAAAATTAAACCTAGCTCTTTTCTTACAACATTCAGTAGTAGCATAATCTTTTACTAGTAAATTAATGTCAGAAATCACCTCAAATTTCATTAAACATAGCAAGATAATCTGAAAGTTCTACCAGCTATCATCATCAATGTTAAAATTGCTCAATTGGGTATTGAGGTATTTCTATTTGTGAAGCAAGGCATAAGCCCCACAGTTTAAAAAATGCCTAAGAAAAAAATAAAAGGACAAAATAATAAATTAGCATCATAACTTATATATACAACAATAACAGCAAGCCTTTATCCCACCAAGTGGGGTCAGCTACATGAATCCTTTTTCTCCATTGCATCCTATTGAATGTCACATTTTCAATTAATTCTAATAAATTAAAATCATTTTTTATACAATATGCCCAAGTCTTTTTATGTATATTTCTGCCTTTCTTAACCTAAGTCGAATCTAAAACATCTAATTTCTTAACCACATCATTAGATGGTCAACGTTTAATGTGACCAACCCATATTAGATGACTCTCTCGAATCTTTTCCGCCACTAGAGCTACACCAATCCTATCACGAATATATTCATTTCGCATTTTATCTCTAAGTGTCAATCCACTCATCCACCTAAGCATTCTCATCTCAACAACACTTAACTTTGTTTTATGTTTCTCTTTTAAAGGCAAACATTTTGTGTCATAAAGCATTGCAGATCTCACCACCATCTTATATAATTTTTCTTTCAATCTAAGCGGTACTTTTCTATCACACAATAGGCTCAAAGCATTCATGTACTTCAACCAACCAACTTAAATTTTACTAATAATATATCACCATCACTTTGAACAATAGACCTGAGATACCTAAAACGTTCACACATTTTACTGATTTATATATCACCATCACTTTGAACAATAGACCTAAGATACCTAAAACGTTCACACATTTTACTGATTTAATCGCCCATATTCACGACTACGCAACTAGAACTGCTAATACTAAACTTACATTTCATGCATTTAGTTTTAGTTCTACTAAAACGGAGGCCTTTAGACTCCAATGTAGACCTCCATAATTAGAGTATTTTCTGAACTCTTTATGTAGGCTTATCCACAAGAAGGATATCATCAACAAAAAGCATAAACCAAGGTACATCCTCCTTCCACCCTCCTGTAAATGTACTGTACAGTAAGAGCATCCATAACAAAAGCAAAAAAGTTATGGGCTTAAAGCCGATCCCTATTGTAATCCAATTGAAATAGGAAAATACTTTGTCAATCCTCCTATTCGAACACAAATACAGTTCTAGTATATTTATCTTTAATGACTTGAATATAAGTCAAATCAGCATCTTTCTTCTCTAGAACTCTCCAAACGACTTCTCGTGGAACCTTATTTTTTAAGTTTTTTTCTAAATAAATAAAAATTATATGTAGATCCTCCTTATTCTCTTTGTACTTCTCTATCAAACCTCTCATTAAATAAATATATAGCATCCATAGTAGACCTATCTGGCATAAATCCAAAGTAATTATGAGAAATCTTTGTAACACGTCTTAAACTATGTTCAGTTATCCTCTCCCATAATTTCAATGTATGACACATCAACTTAATTATTCTATAATTTGCACTCTTATGCATCCCTTTATTCTTAAAAATGGGGACCAAAATACTCTTCCTCTACTCCTTAATCTTTTTTTTAGTTTTTAAAATAAAAATAAAGAATTTGGTAAGTCAAGAAACTCTGAAATCTACTAAATATTTTCACACTTCAATGACGATATCATCAGGTCCTACTGATTTTCCACCATTAGTTTTCTTTAAAGCCACATTAAATTTCCTATTACAAATGCAAAGGTAAAAATAAAATATTTTATTATTATAAATGATATTATGATCACTGAGGTTGATCGTATTTTCAAAAACTTTATTGAAAAATGTATCAAAATAGCTCTCCTACCTCCGTTGAATATCTTCCTTTAAGAAAAGCACTTTTTGATTTTCATCCTTAATACACTTTACTTGATTTAAATCTTTACGTTTCTTTTCTCTTTGTTTGGCTAGTTTATACATATATTTTTCACCCTCTTTAATATCAAATCTCTTATAAAGATCACTAAAAGCATAACTTTTAGCGATACAAATTGTTCAGTTGACCAGGATGAAGCCTAAGGTGCTGAAGGCGCTCTCTAGCAATTTGTCGTCAGTTGACCAGAAGAGACCGTCGATGAATAGACGAAATTCAACATCGGAAGCAGGCATAAGAGAAAGACGAAGAGCTTCGAAACAATAACAAAGAAGAGGCTCGGTCCAGACTGGCCGAGTCGAAGAAGAAGACGAAGTAGAACGAAGACGACTCAGGCGAAGAAATAATGAGACAAGCAGAAGAGCGAGGATCGAGGCAAAGAAATTGTTCCTCCCTTCCCGTCCCGTAAGAAGGCCGGTGGAAAGGGAGTCTTGACGGTCCTCCAACGATTATCGGCGGTTAGGGCAAAAATTTAGCTCTGATACTATGTCAAAGTTTTCATGAATATACTAAATTTTGAATAGGCTCGATTCCTTTTCCCTTTGCGTTCATTCTATTAAATAATAATCTTACAACTTATTTTAGTTACAAAATATTTTGTATAATCTATTTTAAGTAACTTAATAATACATATCCCTAATCTAAATATTCAGCCAAAAGGGAAATACATCAGAATAAAGATATTAGAAATAATTTAAATAAGAAAGCTCCTAATTATAGAAAACTCCTAATTTAGTTGTTTGATTTCCGTCCTTCCTGATTGACATGAGTAAGCCACATTACTACTTAACATTAACAATGCCTTAAAGTACTGTCCATTCTTCACACCTTCAAAGAATCATCTTTATTCTTCACTAACTTCAAAGAATCTCCTCTTTGTCAATTATTCCGACTCACATTTGCAGCCATTACCCTCTTTGTCGAGTTTAAAAAAACATTCATCTTCCAATTTGCAAGCGTCTAGACATCACTGAAAACTCCAAGTCCCTTTTATTGTTCATCTTGTATATGGCACGTATATGGCCCATTATTCTGCCAGTTGTGGTTATAAGGCAATACATGATCATTATTTATGGCACTTGTGCTTCAGGAAAGATTATAGTAGTACTTATGGTTAGATTGATTTAATTTTGGGTTTATAGCTGCGATAGATTTTCATTTTATGTCGGTGAACAAATCAATATGCTTTCAAAGTTTGAATGTTTGCACTAACTTTTTATCATGCAGATTCATAATTAAAAAATCACCGATTAAAATATAAAATTTTACAAAATAAAGACAATCAAACTGCATTGGAGGGCATCTTATGCAAAATGTAAATTTGAAGAAAGAAGTGCCGACACGATATAAATACAGGAACTAAAAATGCTATTTTACCTTTAAAAAAATGCGTTAGTTTGGGTGGTGTATATAGGCATTAAAGAATTCAGTTACAGGCCATGACACCAGAAGACATTAAAAATAAGTTCAGCGTCTCAGCTCAACCTTTAACTGCACATGATGCCTTCCACTCTATTAGGCATGATAAAGAAGACTTGTTAACTTTAACTACAAGACAATATTAGCCGTATTCTTCCTAGCCCTGCATAGTAGTTACTTCATTTATAAATACAGCACAGTACATTTTACAGTTTATTAATAATATCAATACTTTTTGTCACTCCATAGCTGGAATCTCGAACAGATACAAAATTATGTTTTCATGATAGGACAGATTCCAACTTAACACCCTTTTAGCAGTAAACGTAAAATTTTTAGTTATATGTGCATGCTAAGATACATAATATGTGAAATTGATAGCATGGATATTTTCATTTGAATTATCATCAAACCACCATCATAATAAAATTTCAGAGATTAAAGTTCAAATTTTCATGCTCACCTAAAATAAAAATTGGTCCTACCTTTCATAAGGGACAAATGAAACACAGCTAAACTGCCCACAAAGATATAAAAAGAAACGGTACTAGCAATATATTTCTACGTTAACTTGTAATAAAAACAATATGCACAGCGGGTAAAACATACCTCTCAATATACTCAGCAGCTCCATGCTTAAAATGTGTACCCCCACCAGGGAACCACCACAGCATACCTTTCTCATGAACCCAATTTTGTCCTCCTTTCACCTCAGCAAGGTGTGAATGATTCACATTACCGCGCCACACGTAATCTCTACTAAGTGGCCATTTTATTGGTATTTTATAGTCAACAGGTGGTGGAACCAGGCAAAACAAGCGTTCCTCTAATTGAGGACAATGACTCTCAAGCTGCTCTTCTCGAGAAGCATCTAATTTTGGGAGCAGCTTTGTTAAATAAGTTGCATCATGACAAGGAATATATTCATTAAATTTCAATGGGCAAACAACCATTCCACTTTCTGGTATTGTAACAGATTTTGTCCTGTATGTAAGAGCAACTTTATTCGTGTACTGTAAATCACCTGTCAAGCAATGGTTTTAAGATTAATAGAAATCTATCCGTTGAACTAGTTTTGGCTTTGTAACATTAATAGAAAAAATTCCATTGAAAAAGCTTTGTTCAATTTTAATAACCCTTTTGCAACGCAACTAAAAAGGAATTTGTGACCTCATGCATGCTAACACCCATTAGAAGGGATGGATGTAACCAGAAAAAAAAAAATACTGGAGGAATATTAATCCCATTAGAAGGGATGGATGTAACCAGAAAAAAAAAATACTGGAGGAATATCATCATGAGTTTCAAATGCCTATTTGGACTTGTATCGACATGCAAAATTACGCACAAATGTGGATTTGTTCAAAATTTCATCTCTTTTTAATATACATGTACAACTCCAGAAGATCGTATTCTCATGCAATTTTTTTATTTTCCCCAAAATCATTTATACTTGTCGACCTATAACTCCAAATCTTCTTTGTGCATCTATAATTTTGGCATCAGACAAAAGATAAGGCAAGCAAAAATGAATATTGAATAAACAATTCCATTTCCTTGAGATCAATGTTTGGTGAATCACTTCAATATAATGAGAAACGACTGAACAATCAATTTTATATCCAGAAAATCCATTTCAGTGTCTTTTTGATGCATTCAGATAATTAACTAGAGGCACGCTATGATTAATTTCATTGAAAGAAGAATTGCATACAACTAAGTCTAAACAGCATTCAATTATGAATTAAAAACTCCTTGGTTGCTTTTTGAATCATATGATAGCTATAAGCACACTAAGTTTTCATAGTGGCGGTATCTAAACATAAGATTTCTAAACAATACTGAAGTAAATTTACATCACAAATGATAGCACAAACTTACTCTTGGACCGGTGAGATACAGATCTGCTCAACTACTTATTTGCAGTTCACAAAAACTACAAACTTCAAGGGAAAAGAACATGGTTTCAACTGACCCACTTAACCAATAGATTTAGACTGCCATAATATGCTCATATTCACTTGGGTCAAATCCAATTAGTCATCATGGGTGCATAAATAGGGTTCAAAACGTTTTTGAATATGAAGTGGTATAAAAGCCTACAGATCGGAACTCCTCGAGCTTCAGGTTGCCTAAAATCTCAAATCTCCCGAGAGTCAAATATCAGCTCAAGCTTGAATTAGCTTTACTATGCCCGCAATGCTAAGCTACTAAACTCATGCAAGGACTCATGAAGTTGCCTACTCGTTAAGGCTATTAGCTTATTGAACTACGCCACTTACCGACCAACTATAGGGTATTATTACCAGAACACAGCGAAGGTACTCACCCTCAATCAAGATTGTGCACTTCGAAAATTCATGCCCCATACTCTCTCATTGTTGGTGGGAACTTTTGTGTTTGGTAGTCCGAGTCCAATTTTCATAAGGCTGATTGGTTTGCAGACACAAACCAAAGACTTCGCCCCCATTTGGTGAGGATTTTTTTATCCGGGATTCGAGATTTTCCATAAACGCAAGCCCCTATAGTTAACTATCCACCCTAATAATAAGAGCACTTTCAATTAAAGCTAGTCATTTAATGTTGAATTGTTTGTGATAGTAACAGTAGACTTAGAATTTAGATTATAAATATATCACCTTGAGCTTAAAGCAGATGAATCCGATCAAAATCACATGGTTGCGTCATCCCGGACCCTGATTTACCTAGGAAAAGGTAGTCGACCCAACCTCACTAAAAAATCCGTCTCAAACAATTATGGGTTGCAACGTCTAAAGGACTCCTATAAATTTGGGGTGAATGTTTGTTTAAAAGGACAAATTAAAGATCCCGTGGATAATAGAATATTTTACGTCAATCAAATGTACCCTATAGTTCACAACTCAGAGTACAAAACCGTTGGAAAATATACAAGCTGCATCCGTTACAATAATAAAATGATATCATTTAGCGGCAATCACTTGGTCAGAGAATTTGGGTCATAATCGCTATTTTTTTGTGAAGTCATTGGGTCAAACCACTCGGACAAAAGACTCGGGTCACATACATATCAGTGTAAGCATGTTTTTGAGTGTTAATATACTGATATACTCGATGTGGCATTCGCTCTTTCTAAGCAAAAATTAATTAAGAGTTTGTCCCCCTCGACAAAATGTTGTGGAGGGTGGACGGAATTTAATTTGAGTTTTTTGTGATTGATTTCAACTTGGATATCTTGATTTGTTATTTGATAATTTGATTCAATAATTGATTTAAAAGTTGACCCCTAAGATTGATATTTTCAATCAACAAGGCAACATCAAAGATTTAATTGCTTGATTTGAAAACTCGACTTTACATCTTACTTATAAATGATCGGGATCAGGATTGACATATAATTGAATTTGAATCTTGCAAACTATTTACAATTTACAGAGAAATGAGTTCAAGAATTATAATAATTGAATTTATTTAGATATTAGTAAAAACTTGATTTTGGAAATAGATCCCTAAAGTTGAAATCATCTATCAACTCGGCCATCATCTAGTGTTTGATTACTTGATTTGAATCCTATCAACTTTGCTTCTTGCTTGTAAAGGATCAGACTTAATATGAATCTATATTTGTATATAAAATTTGTGAACTTTGTCATGCTTACATAAAAACTAGTTCATATACATATATTATTTGATTTAATTCAATTTCACTTCGAATTTTAATTTTTGAAAATAATACCCCCGATTGAAATCTTCTATGAACTCAACATCATCAGATATTTTCGGCATTTGAAACATTTATTATTGAAATTCATTTGAAATTTGACATTTTGAATATCAATAAAATGTTAGTCTTGGCAGCTCTAATCTTTATGAGAAAGATCGGACTAAGTGAGCTAACCAAAGTCAGTAAATATTCACACTCCTAAACTATAGTAATACAAGAAAAAATAAAATAATATGCAAGAAAATTAAATTTTTGATAAATCAGTATAAGACATTTGATAGTTTAAGAATATAATCGATTATGATATTTAATGTTATTCAATGGGTCTCACTATATCAATAACTTATATATATTACTCTATATTTGTACAACCGTCACAAGTATCATCTAAAAATTATACCAATTAAGTTACTTCAATATCAATATTTTTCTTTCATTTACATTCACATGTATCTTAGTGTTAGCCTTCAAGTACTATGAAGAGGTAACTCTATCATAGTCACGCATGTGCATGCAAGCATACTATGAAAATCACTATTTAATATTGGTTATTTCATTCTCACTTACATAGTAGTCTATATACTTGTATAACATTAAATATCAATAATAAATTAAAAAAAATGCTAAGTACACGTCATTCTTACAGTATGAATAAAACTCAATAGAATCGCAAATCATGAGTTTGCAAGGATTTCAAAATAACTAGTGATAGTAATAGTAACTGAATTTTTTACAGAAGTAAAATACTCTCATAGTATAAAAATCATATGTATCATGACAGAACAAAACACATTAAAATTGACTGACATTTCATCTTGAAAAAGGTTAATAATAGAATTGCTCAACTCAGTTATATTCTTACAAGACTTAGGACTAATGATATTCTTACTAAAGCACTACCAAGGGTTAATTATGATGAATTGCAGTCCAAACTTGGTTTGTACAATATATACAACCAAACTTGAGATATGATGAATTGCAGTCCAAACTTGGTTTGTACAATGTATACAACCAAACTTGAGAAGTATTTAAAAGTGTCAATTTGCATCAAGAATGATTTTATTTCCTTTTCTTATAATATATTTCACTAATTGTATCTCTTTTACTAGATTTTTATTTTTCTATTTTTCATATTTTGGAGGGATTCCTATTTTATTTTCTTTCAATATTATATATATATGGCAAAGTGTAATGTATAGATTAGAGCGAGAAATAAATTTTTTTTCAGATTTCTACAGATATGAAGTTTTTGCACAGGTTGTTTTGCCTAGAAAACAAGATTATAAGTCTCCCTTGGCCAATTCTCCTTGTAACAAGGACTAGCACAAACAAGACAGATGTCTGGATAATATTCAAATAATAAACTTCAATCAAATTATTAATATATATAATGCAACCATCATGATATTGGTCTTATTAAAAATGAATCTCAATAGAAAAGTCTATAAAATTTAAGAACAGCAAATTACAAATACAAGCACTTCAAATATAATACCCTGATGATAATGGTTTTGAATAGAAAATCATAATAAAGGGCATACTAACATCAAAATGCCCTATATGTTGAAGCAAATCATTCTGGTCAAAAGTTTTTTATAAAATTTTTTGAATGGGGGCCTCTACCAAGATGATTTGTCAAAATCACACTTATATTATAATCATAATCATAACCCATATGTTTTTCAACGGCTTTGCCTCTTGAGTTATGAATCATAAAGTACAATTAAAAAAACAAAAAAACCCTATGTTAGCTTAAGATCAACTTAAATTCATCCGCATAAACAAATAATCACCCATATTTACAAATTTCATTTGAATGATGCAAACCATGATTGCTAGCAAAGTTTCTTCGGTCAGGTTGAGCTGACTATCTTTGCTTACTAAATACGTAAACAATAATTAATGACTATCCAAGATAATGGAACCAAAGATTCTTCATCAACTTCATTATCATTCCCTCCATCATCCACTCTAAGTTAATAGTATTAAATTTCTCCATTCTAATTTCAGTTTAAATTGAATTCCAATTCTTATATGTTATGCAATTAGCATATAGCAATTGTCACCTTAATTAAAAATTTCTCTCGCATAATCAGGAGGGATAATTAATTATAAATGATTATGCCTAGGAAAATCTTAAATAATATCTTAAAGTCCTTGCAAAATGAGAACAAAAATTTCTAGTAATGTCATATCTGCAACATAATCTTTCTATTGAAATTTTGAATCAAAAACATCAAAATAATCTCACGATAAACTGATGTGAGAATTTTCATAGACCACAAACAGTCTATCCCAACACAAATAATTTACATAGCAAGGACAATCTCATAAATTATTAGGTGAAAACTTTTACAATCCCAAGCATGCCATTTAAACGTGAATGGCCCCAAACATAAGAGAAACTCAACAACTTAAAATCCATATTCATAAAAAAAGGGAAACATCTCATTAATTCTATAACTAGTAATTCAAGTAATGAAGTATAGTAGAATTCTGAATCAATTTTTTTATTCTTCTTTTCGAGAATAAAATTTCACTAATCCTCTAAATACAAGACATAAACTTAGAATTTGATGCAATTAGTGATGCATAAATTGGATTCTGGGAACTCATTCCAGAAAACTTGGACTCACAACCATGTTGACCATTTTTCATATGAGCTAAGTACACTAAATTTGACAACTCATCACAATAAAAAAAACTTGGACCTAGAAAATCAATAATATGTTATACTCATTAAATTTGCCATTTCTCTCTAATCAGGTTAAATTCGAAGTCATCATGTTCAATTAATTCATCAATTCATTCTACCACATGAATTCGACCATTCTCAAACATACAAATAACTTTTAAGTCAAAATTTGGAAATTTCCTACTCATTACTCCCCCAATAGGAATTTATTGCACTCAACAAATCAATAGTTCTTGATACTCAGAGAATAATTGGCAAGTTTGACCCTTAAGTCGACACTTAAATTCTACTTAAATTTGGCCAAACTTTGTGCTAAGTAGATTCAAGAGTTGTCATCTCAGATCAAATTTAAAAATATCCATACTTAGAATACAAACTTAATTGGTAGACCAACCCATATACGTAGAGTGCAAGAATGTAAAAATTAAATGAGCTCAAGTTATTTAGTTTGAATCATTTCTTTACCAAGTAGAACATGTGTTATTCATAAATATAAATTCAACTTACAAATCATACATATAATTTTTAAATCTTTCTTGAAAAATCTGTCTTTTTTCTAGGTACATCAAGAAAAAAAAATAAAATATAGAAAAAAAGTAGGCTTTTACGAGGACTTATGAGACTAGGGGAATCATTGAACTTCTGGTGCAGTAATGCAAAAGTTGCCCCTGGCATATAATGGAACCTTAGCTCAGCAGCGACTTCACAAAGGTCATTAGTCTAAACCATTAGTTATAAAATAATCTCAGCACTAACTGCAAATTGGCTCGTCCTAAAGGAATTTGAGCTTCCTCATCAAGATGACTTCTATCATCAACTCATTAAGCTCTTAGCAAGACCTTTGAACAAACCTATAGGGCAACTCAAAAAATGTAACTAGGAATGTCAGCTGAGTTTGACTTTCTATCTCATTGAGGTGCTCCTTGTCAGCCTGACCAAAAAATCAAACCATATAATTTTATTCGTAAAGGATTGTATTTGAACTACCACTATGACCTTCTCAGCCTTCGAGCCAACTTCAAAAATTTCTTGGAGTCATCTTCAAAGACTTGATCTAAATAATAGCATGAAGCTTTCTTTCAAGGATCATCATCCTCAACTCTTCCTTAGAGAACTTGGTTGCCTATTATGTCTTCTCAAACTCTCCAAACTTATCTGCAAAATCTTGAGATTCTCTCTTGTCAGAAGATGCAACAACTAGTTCTCATTCACCACCATCACATATCACCAGCATGGTCAACTCCACCAACAACTCGACTTCATCAACGGAAATGATACTCCACATAGTACTCTCATCAAAAGTGATTAAATCCTAAGTGGTGACTTCCTTAAAAGCTCACTCTGAGGTCTACCAACGTGCTTGCTCATTGGAAGGGCTATTTCAATAGACTTGACTCCTCCTCCTAATGACACAAACTCAAACATCAAAAGAATCGCCTTCATTGGCATTTATGAGAAGTTAGGTTTTAATCCTAGGAAGAGCCTTGCTTTGAGAAGTGTCGGACTCTAAGGGCTCGTTTGGGGTAGCTTATTAGGGTGCGGTGGCGTTTTGAAAACGTCGACCTTGGATCTTATCCCTGCCGCACTGCGTCCGCGTCTGATAAATCCTTATATGGCTTCGACGCAGGTAAAGCCCCGCGTCCCGTGTTAACGTCCCGCGTTGCCCTAGGAATTTCGGAGGAACCCCTGATCTCCCTCGCTGGATTCCTTTCCGGTTCATCACCCTAGAGCTGATGAAGAAATACATAGTATTAACAGTGGGATTTGGGGGAGTCAAGCTCACAGTCAAAGAGGCCTAGGCTAGGAAGAAAGAAGAAAGAGAAGGAGATTTTTGTTCAAACTTCATTTGACCAACTCATAGATGTTTTTGGAGTTCCACCGCCTGCTCTACTTCCTGACAGCACTATCTTTGATTGTCTTCGAACTTTGGCAAATATCCGAATAGGCGTTTTCATGCATTATGTATGAAAAAATTAAAGGATCTAACACGTAAGCAAATATTCATGGCGATGGAACCAGAGTTGAGAATCGAGTATTTGCGTGTTCTTGTGGATGAATGATTTTTTCTATGTTTTCTTTTGTTGTATTATGAACTCTTTGAAATTATGTACTCATTAGTTATTTGGAGTTATGTTTTTTTTTTAATTGTACTTCTACATGATTCCTGAATGCCTTTTAGTACAGCTCTACACATTTGTTTTATAACTGGTTTTGTGTTCTCATTGTTTATTTCTCGTTCACTCTATTGGTTAGTAATTATTGAACTAACTGACATTTTTCTTTCTTTAGGATGGATTCGAAACATGAACATCGTAAGAGAATGGCATGGGCTGCAGCTATTGCCAAATTATTTTTGGAGTATTACCGATCAAGCAGCGTTTGTATACCCCGTATGACCACCAGCTTTATTGGGGATAAATGGGTAGGTGAGATGCTATCTGGACATCCAATTAGGTTCAGCAACATATTTCGAATGACTGTATCGATATTTATGGATCTACTACAAGAGTTATCCCTGAATCACGGACTCCAAGGTTCTTCGAGAACAATGAGAAGGGAGGTATTCCAAGACAAATCGCAACTGATCATCGTTACATGGCTTACTTCAAGGTAACTATTCTTTTCTTTACGTCCAAACTAAAATGTAAATATTTTCTAACCCTATAAAACAGAACTGCATATGTGCAATTGACGGTACTCACGTTGATGCCCAACTACCCAGCCAGGACAAGGTGGCTTACATTGGTCAAAGTGGTTCACCCACTCAAAATGTCATGGCGGTATGTTACTTTAACATGTGTTTCACATATGTTATGGCGGGCTGGAAAGGGAGTGCACATGACAGTAGGATTTTCTCCTATGCTACTAGGAATAGATCGCAGAGGGAGTGCACATTATAGTCGGATTTTCTCCTATGCTACTAGGAATAGATCGCAGAGTTTTCCTCATCCGCCTTCAAGTATGTTTTGATTTATAAAAGTTCAAATTATATGTATTTATTGCAAATAACAATGTCTACCATAACAGGAAAAAATTATTTGATTGATGTTGGATACCCTATGCAGAGGGGCTATCTG
>NW_018165115.1:3027-3794 GCF_001263595.1 Phalaenopsis equestris | reverse complement strand
AAATTATATGTATTTATTGCAAATAACAATGTCTATCATAACAGGAAAAAATTATTTGATTGATGTTAGATACCCTATGCAGAGAGGCTATCTGAAGTCATATCCAGACACTAGGTACCATATTCCTGATTTTGAGCGAGCAAGTGACACCATTCGTGGTAGGAAAGAAATGTTTAACAAGCGTCACTCTTATTTACGTGGGGTAATTGAAAGAACATTTGGGGTTTGAAAAAAGAAATGGGTCATCTTGTGTGATATGTCGTCATATCCATTTCAGAAGCAGGTGCATATTATGCTGGCAACAATAGTACTTCATAACTTCATCCGACGACATCTTTCACGTTTAGATACGGATTTCAGTATGGCAGATAACGATAAGCTGAATTTCTATGAAGAACCATCAGAATTTTTTATCGGGTCTTCAGCTCCTGAGGTTGAGAATGACTTGTAATGAATTTGAAGTTCATGACACGGAAGGTGTGGCTGAGATGGCTGTCCTGAGGGAGTTTATAGCAAATGTTATCTATGACAGTTAATCCACCAAGTCATTCTTTTCTTCGTATATTATAGGTTCATTTTGATGTGTACCTTTTTTTTTTAGATCTGACATTTGACTTTTTTTTATTTTTTTTTCACAATTATACCAACATAACTTCTAGGATTTCAGTGACAGATAGAGTTGTTTTGTGTTATTGTTGGCTACCAACTATGTTACTCACGTTGCGTCAGTCTCATAGTTATGGGAAACAGTTCTACGATCATCGCAA
>NW_018165115.1:0-2871 GCF_001263595.1 Phalaenopsis equestris | reverse complement strand
AGTTTTTCTTGTTTTTATTCTTTTTTTTTTTTTTTGGTGCTCACGAGAGTGTGAGAATTGTATGTCATCTTTTAAAACTGATCTGTGATGATTTTATACTTCTGCACTATATATTTCTGTAATACCAATAAACTATTTTGAATAAGCTGCCTCAAACAGTTTTAACAGACAGGTGCAGTAATGTCATTTATACAGTCATAACTACTAATAAGTTATTTTGAATAATCTGTCCCAAACAGCAAGCAGTTTATTCTGATAATCTGCAGATTATCAGAATAATTTGCTTATTAGCACATTATAAATTGCTGCCCTAAACAGACCCTAAAGTTTCAAAAAGTTGTTACTCTGCACAATTGGATAACCTTCATGACAACTTTGACCAATCTCACCCAAGCATCAGCTCCCCGAATAACCACATTGGCACCATCAAGGGCGTCCTCAATAGCAACCTACTCAGTATTAAGGGATTCATTAAAAAATAGCTTGTCGTGTGATGAACTCTACACAATCAAAATTCCCAAGGTGTTTAAACCTTAATATCCACCACTAGAGAAAAGCTCTATACCATCTTTAGGCAGTGTAGCCTGAGAATCCACTTTCCCAAGAATCAAATGTACTCATCCTACAATAATGAGCTACTAAACTCATTAGATTTACCAAGACTTTTCCTAGTAACTCGAACACTAATCTTATGTACTAGTCAGTCAAGTAAGGTTTCTTGCTAGAATTTGCTAGAAGTACTGACTCTCAAACTTAAGAACGTTTGAAGTTCTAGACTAGCACCTGGATATAATTCAAATACAAATACTAAACCAAGTCCAAGTCATGTAGTCTCCATTAAATCATTATGTAATCAATTTTATACCAACGGCTTTGACCCACACTACAAATAAAGGTAGTCAGTCATACATGAAATATATGCCTAATAACTTTCTGGCCAAAACTCTTATCTCATTAGTCTCTCTAAGAACTACTCCTAGATTCTCCTCAGACTAACTTTTTTTTCTCTTTAAATCGTCTATGTAACTCAGTTTGAATAAGAATAGTCTTAGAGACTCAATCTTCTCATTTCCCTTTCTGCTATTCGGGCTTGTTGTCTATCTCTATAGATTGTTGGATCTTTCAATTATCCAACAACCATGTTATCACATTAAAAGCAAGAAAGCTGGTCTCATTCTAATACCAATTAGATTGCCTTCTCCAAGAAACCACTGATGTTTCAAAATGGCAAATGGATCGAGCTATTGGGCAACATTCAGCTAAAACCCCGCTACAATTACAGAGTCAAGGTACTAAACTTAGCCGAAACTGCCCTCCGTATCAATCGCTATTGTAAATTAGCGCCCAGAGATAATGCACCTTTAGACGGGACAGAGGGAACGGAGTCGCCGGAGCCAACGACAGCAATGCCGCTTGAGCCAAAGAGGCTTCCGGCGTAGAAGGAAACAGCAATGAAAAAGAGGCCAAAGAGTATCAGATGCACTATGCGGGAATCGAACACCGCCGAAAACATCTTTGGCATGTCGCCGTCGATCGGCTCCTTATTTCGCAGAATTGTCTCCAGTAGGAACCTAAAACGCTCGGCAAAAGCCCCGAACCTATTCACGGGATTGCGAGGCACGGTCGGACGGACTCGCTAGGAGTTTTTTTTTTGGAGGATTTACATACATGCCACCTAATTTATCCACATCTAAAATTTATTTTTTACTTTTCTAACACCCAAGAGTCCCAAATACATAAAAATTGATGTCATATTAAAGATTTTAGTGCTGTGTATGGATATGTAAATACAAAAGATATGAGTGCTACATGTGTAAATTTATCTAATTTGTTTTGTTTTCTTTCATTCTAAATCTTTTATTTTCCTTGCCCAAACTTCAGATGAGAGTGCTATTTTTGTTTCATGAAAAATTTACTTTTCAAAAGCTTTCTAAGTCAAATGGCACATGTCCCAAGGAGTATAAGCTAATTTAAAAGGCTTATTCAAAATGACAATGGAGTAATGAACATTTTGCAATTTTCTAGCCAAAGTGAGTTGTTATCATAACAAAGATCATACTAATATTAATTGTGTGCTAGAGATTAGTGGCATGTCATAAGGTGCATAACATTCAATATCTTTATAAATAGAGGAGGTTTGGATCTTATTCATATGGTGGAGTATCAACGTTTAAGGTTTGATAGTACTGGTAAATTTATTGTTGGACTTGATCCATATACAGACGGATAATTAACTAGCTAAGTTGTAGATGTTATGCTTTTATCAGTTGAACTTTCGTGGATATTATTTTTTTGATAAATTGGATATCCACCATAAATAAAAGTCTAAATAAGGATTTGACCTGCAAAATAGAGTTAGTATGAGCAATAGCATGCAACGTATAATAGACCATTCCGGTGAGAGGAGAGCTAAGCAACGCCTGCAAAAAACAAGTTAGTAGAAATTAATATAGCTCCTCTATATTGGACATAGCACCCTGCAAGAAGAGACACCACTAACATGCTAGTGCACAATTGTCAAAGCCTGTAAACACACAAAGCATCACAAAAATGCTTGGCTATGCACAAAACATCAGCAATAGTTGGAGCATATGAAAAACCTAACTGCACCTTATCCCTTGTCTAACGAGCATATACATCAAGGTGTCCTAATCACATGCATCTAAGAGCGTGTGCAAGAATGTAGGTAAAGGCAATAGTATGATTTTGATGGGGTCGCCATCATCTGCACCTTCCTAAAGATCCAAGAGATCGATGCATGCCACTATGAGATGAAATTTTAAAAGATCGAGACCGTGTTGGAGGAGAAGAGTAACTAAAGTGTGATGGAGTTTGATCTCTCTCGAGCAGCTCCTTTCAATGTGAAACCGT
>NW_018165114.1:74589-75274 GCF_001263595.1 Phalaenopsis equestris | reverse complement strand
CAAGAGACATAGAAGGAGTGTGGGATTGTGTGTGCAAATTGCTTCTGCTAGGGAATATAGCAGGCGAATATTTGATCAAAGTCAAGAAGTAGGGACTCTCGCTGGGGATTGGAGAGTGATTTTTGAGTTATGAGATTTCATGAATTTATAGAAGATGGGAATCAGTGTGTAAGCGCTGACCCCAGGGCTGACCCCACGGTCAGAAGAGGGTCAAAATTTAAGGACCAATCATGAAAAGAGAGGAATCAGAAGTTAGGGACTGATCTCAGGATAAGGATTGACAGTTAAGGATCAATCACAAGAGAGAGCGTTGGAAGGTAGGGACCGACCTCAAAAGGGTGAATCAGAAATTAGGTACTGATTCAAAAATGAGAATTGAAAGGTAAGGATCAATCTCAAAAGAGAGCGTCATAAGGTAGGGGCCGACCTCAAAAGGGTGGATTCGAAAATGAGAATTGAAAGGTAAGGATCAATCTCAAAAGAGAGTGTCGAAAGGTAAGGACCGACATCAAAAAGGTGAATCAAAAGTTAAGAACTGATTCAAAAATGAGAACTGAAAGGTAGTGATCAATCTCAAAGAGAGTGTCAGAAGGTAAGGACCAACCTCAAAAGGGTGAATCAAAAATTAAGGGCTGATTCAAAAATGAGAATTGAAGGGTAGTGATCAATCTCAAAAAAGAGCGTC
>NW_018165114.1:71270-74542 GCF_001263595.1 Phalaenopsis equestris | reverse complement strand
GAAAATGAGAATTGAAAGGTAGTGATCAATCTCAAAATAGAGCGTCGGAAGGTAGGGATGGACCTCAAAAGGGTGAATCTGAAATTAGGGACTGATTCAAAAATGAGAATTGAAAGGTAAGGATCAATCTCAAAAGAGAGCATCGGAAGGTAGGGACCGACCTGAAAAGGGTGAATCAAAAATTAGGGACTGATTCTAAAATGAGAATTGGTGGTGTTAAATCCAAAGATGTGTGTCATGTGAAAAGGTTGACATTGTTGAAGAAGATTTGTGAACATTTGCGAGTTTCTGCGCAGAATGTGAAATTCTGCGAAGATGTGAAGAGAATTAGTGCAAACAAAGATAGTTGTGTTCCGCGAATGATGAGTAAGAAACTCCGAAATCAACTTGACGACATCAGAATGGGCACTGACGGCGCCCGCAGACAAACCAAAGTGTCCACAACGCCATCGTGAGCATCGACGATGTCGATAGCAGTTTGACGGTTTTGGCAGATTTCTTGCAGACTTTGGTGGGATTTCGCTTTGTAAGCAGACAAACCAAAGCGTCCACAACGCCATCGTGAGCATCGACGATGCCGATAGCAGTTTGACGGTTTTGGCGGATTTCTTGCAGACTTTGGTGGGATTTCGCTTTGTAATAACCACCAAGAGGTGTTTTTAAAGTCCTAAAAACTACCTTGGACGACTAGAAACTTTCTATTTTCGAATTCCATGGCCTCCAATTCCAAAAATACTTCCATGTATGGAGTTTTCAATAGAAAAAAATTTATCAATTTTGACACACAAAGATTATACGATAAAGTTATTACAAAGAAGAGGCATATCAAGGAGAGAGGCTTTGTCAATCACGGATTGATTAATCCAACTTCTCCAATTGATAAAATAATTGTACAAAGGCGATGGGAAGTTTTGTGCTACACTACCATTGTAGTTTTTGTACCAGTAGTGAAGAAATTCTATGCCAATTTACATGGAATTACCCAAGGAGTTGTCTTCGTACGAGATAAGGCTGTACCATTTACTCCTGTGCAAATCAATGAGTTGTATATGAAAGAAAATGTTCCAATCTATCATTATACAAATTTCATCCCTACCAGATATTTGATGCAAGATGTCTATAATTTTTTGACTGATGAAAGTGATATTTGGGAAATACGAGATGAATGATGTGTTAGTTTCTCTGCTTCATTGCTTAATCCAATATAGAAGTAGTGGCATTTCTTCATTTCTACAAAATTATTCTCTACCATGAAAATTAGTAGAGTCACCAAGGAAAGTGCTATTTTGAATTTTTTCATTCAACTGGAAAACCCCATTAATATAGGATCTATCATATTGGAAAAACTCATTGATATTGGATCTATCATATTTAAATATGTTATGGGTATTATTTTGAATGGGCCAATTTATGGACTTGGGCATCCTTCCACAATTTTCCTACTTTGCAGTCAATCTCAAGTTCCATATGAAAGTTGGGAAAATTTTCTATTACCTTGGGAGCCCATGATTCTTATTGATGATAATTATGTTGGGAATGGGAATGAAGCATTAGATACTATCTTAGATCATTCATCACATGCTTCAACTCCATTGATGCCACCAGTAGTTGGAAGTTCACTTGCTGTGAAAAAGTAACTGAAGAAAATTGAAAGAGAACTTCAGAGTATTACAAATGCAATAGGAGATCTTAAGTACCTATTTGATCACCTAGATTGGAGGATGAAAGAGAATTTTGATCATACTGGAACACTTGAAGCAGGATTAGTGCAGATGTTTAAGGAAAATGGATGGATCGAAGAAAATTTGACTGATCAATTCCCGTACCAACCCATCTATAATCTGTACATTCATTACAAGTCTATGGGAGATATTGAGGAGAAAGCACTGAAGATGAGGCAGCAAAATTAAAGAATTTGGACTCTCTCTACTAGTTTAAAATACTTTGTACTTATTGTGATTGTGTGGATTTGGATTAGTTTGCTTTGCTTTAGAATTCTAAACTTTGATTGTGTGTATAGTTTTGTATCAGTATTTAGTGTTGTGGCATGATTTGGATGCTAATTTATAAATTAGTTTGTTTAGTATGTGTGAAAGTGTAATTAGAAAAATGCGTTTGTAAAAGTATATTTTCATATATAAAAGTTAGTTTGTTGTTGTTTATGAAAATGTTTGTTTTTAAATTATTGTTAGATAAAAATTTATGTTTAAAAATACTAAAAAGACTTTTGAGAAAATTGAAAGGAAATTGAAAATTGAAAAAAATGAAAAATGGAATTTTTAGGCCTTCAGTGCTGGCATGGGCGCTGACGGCGCCCTCGACTCGAGAACAACCTCTACCCTTTAAAATTCACGATTTTCACCATAAACTGCCATTTTTACCCTTTGAGTCACCTTCAACCTCCAATTTTTGCACCTAGAGCTCGCATTTGCTTGGATTTGAGGCGATTTTACATTTGCTTGGATTTCATTTGCTTGGATTTGAGGCGATTTTAAGGCAAAGGAACTTTGGATTTCATCTTCTCTAATTAAGAGCTACACTTTGAACTAAAACAATTTTGATTTTCACCAATGATTTATCTCACATTGCTGAGATCCAAAAATTTTGGAATTTTTTGAGAGTTTTTGAGAAAATCCTTTGGTGAAGAACTCTTACTTATTAGATTTAAGTATAAAGTGATTTACTTTGTGATTTTCGGAATTTTTGGAATTTATTTGAATTTTTTCAATTTTTCTCTAGATTTTCCATGGCACCAAGAACGAGCAAAGGAAAAAAGAAAAGTATATTATGATGAACAAAAATTTGTTAGCTTCAGGGCTAGTGCTTGGTTCAATAGTCTACTTGAGCATGAAAAAGTAATTTCGGATCGTGGTTTTAAAAATATGGGTGGAGAAGCCGAGCGATTAATCAATGCTCGGCAATGGGAAAATTTCTATTATTTAACTACCGATGCGATTATTGGTGTAGTGATGGAATTTTATGCCAACTTTACTGAAGCTTCTGCCACTTTGTTTTTGTTTGTGGAGTTTTTGTTCGTGGAAAAATAGTGGAGTTTTCTCCAAAAAAAAATTCATGATTTTTACCAGTTGGAAGATGTTTACAATTGTCAGTATAAATCTTTACAATTGTCAGTATAAATCAGCATTTAATACTGCTGCTAAAAGATTTAATCCCTCAACAATTGTACCAAAACTTAATAACAGTTATAGAAAAGTATATTATGGATGTAATAAATATTCAATATTTGTAAAGTCAAACTTATCAACGCAAGT
>NW_018165114.1:67435-70142 GCF_001263595.1 Phalaenopsis equestris | reverse complement strand
TGAGACCGCCGTCGGTGGCCTCGAGGGCGCCATCGGCGGACCTTCTTAATGAATTAATTCTGGAGTCTTGGGAAAATCTTTCCATCGATGGGGTTGATGGAGCCGTCCGCGCCCTAGTTCAATTCTTCACATTTTGGTCCTTTTCGCTCCAAATTCGCTCCTTTTTGCATCTTTTTGCTCCAATGACCCTAATTCATCATTCCTGCAACAAAACATCAAAAAATCCTTTCTTTAAGTGCAATATCATCAAAAACAGTATAAAATAGGTATGAAAATCTCAACATATTATCCTTTGGTCAAGGACACCCATACTTATAGTAACCCTACTCTTCGAGAATTGTTAGACTAGAGGATGATCCAGTAAGGAGATATCGTAAGAATAGATCATAGTTTGCAAATTATTAATGCCAGAAATGATCACTCTGATGATTTGATACGAAAAAAGTTCGAATATGATGCTGCTTATCATTCAGTTCAGTTTCCTACTCACCATGTTTTTACTCCATATCAGCGGTAGAATTTGGATGTAGAAGAAGAAGATGATGATGATTGGTGATTTGATTTTTTTTATTTTATGTTTGATTATACTTTGGTATTATGTTGTTTGTTTTTGTTATATTGTTGAGACTATTTGTTAGATTGTGAGACTCTGTTTTATTGTTATGCTGAGTTGTGAACTGTAGTTTGTAAAACTGTTTTCATTTCTGGAATTCAGTTTAGTTATGTTGTTAATTTTAGTATTATGTTAAATGTATTGTAATTAACTCTTTCTCAGCAAATTTTATATGTATTATGTGCAATTTAATATTTTAAGTCTTGTAGCTTCTTGGGGGGGGGGGGAATTCCTTTTTAAAGAAAGAAACCTTTTTTTATTTGTCCTCACTTAGCTATATTTTTAAAAAATTTAAATTTAACATGGCCTTTGGTATTAGGGGTTAACTTTAGACCACTATATTTACGTTTCTAAATATATACTAAACTTAAGTAAAAATTTTCAATAATAAATGTTAATTTTAGAGATTAAGATATTTTGTATAAAAGAAAAAGACTATGATTCTCTATTTTAAATAAATAAAATTGTATTTTTGAAATATTAAAAATCTTAAACGTTCATGTAAGAAGAAAAGAATTAAACTTTATGAAATCTTTAAGCTAATATAAATTTGTTAAGTGAGGAAATGTGACAAGTTTTTGACTTTAAGAAGAGGATAGTGAAATTCAAAATCATTAAAGACTATCCAAATATAGTGATCCTCACATGAAAAGAAAAGAAAAGAAAGAAAAGAAAAGAAAAGAAAAGAGAAGCTTGAGGAGATGCCTAATTATAAATTGACCGAAAAGAAAAGATGTGAGGAGAAGCTTAAGGAGATGCCTAATTAAAAATTGGCTTCACTTGAATCAATTTAAAAAAGAAGGCTTGCTACATTTTCTAAACTTTTATTTGAGTATTAGTTTATTTACTAGTAAAATATTATGAAGTTCTTTTTCATATGAATACTTTAAGTGACTTTAATATGACAATTTGCAATTTTTCTTAATAAGAATAGTGAATCAGAAATCTTGGACTTGATTACTAAATATTCTTATACCTTTAGTATTAACTGGAGTTGTTTTGATTTTTGTTTAAGTTATGCTATTGTATGTAGTAGACTAAGATATGGAATTCTAGAAGTTAATTCTTTACCATAAGACATATTTTTATATAGTAAAGGAGTTACTTGAGGACAAGTATCATGTAAGTTTGGGGGATTTTGATACACCAAAAATATATGCATTTTTAGCCATATTTTATACTTATTTTTTATGATATTGCACTTTAATGGAAAGTATTTTTATGTTTTCTTGCAAGTTGTTGAATTTTAGGACTTAAAGCAAAAAGAAAGCAAAAAAGATGAAATTTGGAGCAAAAATAAAGAAGTTGAAATTTTTTCAGCGTCGACGGCACTGTTTGATAGTGAGCATCGAATTAAATTGCGAAACACTGGTGCCAACGACGCCTATGTATGTTTAGCCCCTATTTCTAGAAGATTCGACAAATTTGGACGCTTTTTGAAGAGTTTTTGGAGGCACCTATTGGAGAACCGACTCTAGGCTTTATTAGACCAAAATTGATCAGAAAAGTGACTCTTCCTGACATCTCATCACCCCAATTCAATCTTCTACGGATCACTCATTCTTCCATTTTTCATTCCACAACCATTTAGAGTACATTTTTCTTATAATTTAGAGTTTTGTAGCTAGATTAAGTGTGAACACTTCTCTAAGAGTGTTGGAGAAGGAGAAAAGTGAGAAATTTCTTCTTCTTACATTTCCTAGAAGAGGTTACAAGGGATTTGCTTTGAGAAAGAGTTTCAGATAAGTGTTGTTTGTTTATTAGTGTTGTATGAACTTTCTTTTATCTATGAAATTTGTTTTTTGTTGTATCTTTCTCATGAAGTATGAGTATTTTACTTTATCTTTCTCCCTACTTCGAGATATGGTGAAATGAAGAGATAATATGGATGTGTCGATATTAAAATATAAAATAAATTGTGATGATTTTTCAACTCCAAACTTAATTCACTTTTCGATCTGACCAATTGAATTGTTAAAATAGGTTATGAAACATATGATCCGGGAAATAGACTATGAGTTCTGTAGCTAGATTAAGTGTGAACACTTCTCTAAGAGTGTTGGAGAAGGAGAAAAGTGAGAAATTTCTTCTTCT
>NW_018165114.1:46259-66945 GCF_001263595.1 Phalaenopsis equestris | reverse complement strand
CTTAGTGTTTAAAAACTAAAGTGAGAGTTAGCCTTCAGGTGAAGGGATGTGGGAGCTCTAGAGTGGGAGCAAGTACCCTCCTAGCCTAGCCACGGATTTAGGAATTAAACCTGAGATTAGCCAACGAATTTCTATAACACTGTATCAGGGTAGAGAATTAAAATTTCTCTTATTTGGTACAATACATATTAAAACCATTTATCTCATCTAATTTTACTAAAATTTCATTGTAGTGGGAAAGATATTTTTTCACATAAGAAATCTTCATCATATAAACATAATTTAATAGTTTAGTAGTTACTGTTTAAACTCTGTATTTTGTTTTTGTTATTAGTTAAATAATTTATTTTTGATAATATATCAACATTTAAAATTAGTGATAGTAATTTCATTTTGACTTTCTATGAATTTTCTACTAAATTTATCATTTCAAATTTAAACCTTCCCCGTGGGATCAACATTTGGGGCTTAAATAGAAAGTCTTTTATTACTTGATAACGATATGTACACTTGCGTAGAATCCCAATATTAATTGTTTAAATTTCTAATTCATAAAATATTGCATCAAGCTTTTGCCACCATTGCATATCAGAGTCAACTATATAATGTTACACAACTATATTTCACATCCGGATCATTAGCGAGACATATTTCTCCACTTAAAGTTGACATGGAAAAACCACTACCTCCACCAGAGGCTTCGAAAATAAAGGTTGGATAAGAAATTTTCAAAATCTATGGAAATTTTTAAGAATCTTACAATTAATATTCCATTTGCTGAAGCTCTAGAAAAAATGTCAAGTTATGTGAAGTTTATGAAGGATATTCTTAACAGAAAAATGAAGTTTGAAGATAATGAAACAGTTGCACTTAGTGAGGAGTATGGTGCTATAATTCAGAAAAAACTTCATAAAAGCTTAAAGATCCCAATAACTTTACAATTCTATGTGCAATAGGAGACAAATTTTATGGAAAAGCTTTATGTGATTTAGAAGCAAGCATCAAACTTATGTCATTCTCAATATTGAAAAGATTAGGACTAGGAGAAATAACCTCTACTACTGTAACTCTGCAATTAGCAGATCATTCAATAACATATCCTAATGGAGTTATAGAATATGTCGTGTGAAAGTGGATCAATTTATCTTTCTTGTTGATTTCATTATGCTAGATATGGAGGAAGATAAAGAGATACCTATCCTTTTGGGGAGACCTTTCCTAGCTACAGGACGAGCAATGATAGATTTGTAGAAGGGGGAATTTACAATGCACATCAATAATCAAACAATTACATTTAATATTTCCAAGTCAATGAAATACCTTGCAAAAGGTAAAGATGATGAATGCTATAGAATGGATGTTATAAGATTTTTAAGTGAATTCCATTTCAAAACAACTTAAGAAGAGAAATCTGAGATGAAAGAGTTGGAACACGAGCAAGAAAAGGAATTGGATCGATATGAAGAATTATATAAGGAAGATTCAAATTATGTTTGAGAAAGTTTTGAAGTTTTGGACACGACAGAAAAATATACATCTTTTTGTCCATCAATTGAAAAACCTCTTGAGCTTGAGTTGAAGTTACTCTTCCTGATCACTTGAAGTATGTATTTTAGGTGATTCCTCTACATTACCTGCTTTAATTTCCTTAAAAATAACTACAGAAGAAGAAGAGAGTTTGATGAAAATTTTAAAGAGTTATAAAAAAGACTTTGGGTGGACAATTGCTGATATAAAAGGAATTAGTCATTCAATTTGTATGCATAGAATTCATATGGAAGAGAACTACAAACCCAGGGCTGATCCTGAAAGGAGATTGAATCCTTTAAAGGAGATAGAATTCTGTTATGAAAGAAATTTTAAAGTGGTTAGATGTTCGAATTATCTACCCTATTTCAGATAGTGCATGGGTTAATCCAATTAACTTCATTCCTAAGAAAGGAGTGACTGTGACTTTGAATGAACATAATGAGTTACTACCAACAAGATAAGTTACAGGATGTCAAGTATGCATTGATTATAAAAAATTAAACTCACCACAAGGAAAGATCATTTCCCACTGCCCTTTCTAAATTAGATGCTGGATAGACTAGCTGGGCATAAATACTTTTGTTTTATGGATGGATATACTGGTTATCATCAAATATAAATAGCTCCTAAGTATCAAAAGAATATAACTTTTACCAGTCCTTATAATACATTTGCTTTTAGAAGAATGCACTTTGGTTTATGTAATGCCCCTGCTACATTTCAAAGATGTATGATGGCAATTTTTTGTAATTTAATAGAAAAAGGGATTGAAGTCTTTATGGAGGTTTTTATGGATGACTTTTTAATGTTTGAAACTTCATTTGACTTATGTTTAGTAAATCTATCAAAAGTTCTTAAGCGCTGTGAAGAAACAAATTTAGTCCATGATTGGGAAAAATGTCAATTTATGGTAGCAGGAAGGATAGTTTTGAGATATCAAATTTCAGAAAATGATATAGAAGTAGAACCTACAAATATTCAAGTGATTGCTAATTTACCTTACCCAACAAATGTGAAGGAAATTAGGAGTTTTTAGGACATGCTAGATTCTACAAGCGATATATTAAAGACTTTTCAAAAATTTCTAAGCCTCTATGCCATTTACTTGAAAAAGATGTAATTTTTTATTTTGATAAAGAGTGCCTAAAAGCTTTTGAATAAAAGAAAAATTAGTCACTGCACCAATTATTATTGCACCAGATTGGGGAAAACCTTTTGAACTAATGTGATGCTAATGGTTATGCTATTGGAGCTATTTATGGATAAAAACATGATACAATTTTCAAAGTTATTTACTATCCTAGTAAAACTCTTAATGAAGCTCAAATTAATTATACAATAACTGAGAAAGAGTTAGTAGTATATGCTTTTGATAAATTTAGATGATACTTGATTGGAACTAAATGTATTGTGCATACAGATCATTCTGCTATTAAATATTTAATGAAAAAGAAGGATGCAAAAGCTAGACTAATGCGATGGGTTCTTATTTTACAAGAATTTGATTTTGAAATAGTAGATAGGAAGGGAGCTGAGAATCAAATTGCTGATCATCTATCCAGACTTAAATTAGAAAAACCACTCTCATTTGAAAAAGAAATTAATGAACATTTTCTAAATAAAAAATTGTACAATGTTAACAAGTGGCGTGTTCCATGGCATGTCGACATTATGAACTTCATTGTTATTGATATTATACCATATGGAATGACAAACCAATAGAAGAGGAAATTTGTATCTGAAGCTAAGACTTATTTTTGAGATGACCCATTTTTATATAAATGAGGAAAGGATCTTATTATTTGAAGATGTGTGCCTTTAGAAGAAACTTATGAAATTATAAAAAATGCATAATTCTCATTTTGGGGGACATTTTGGTGTTGATAAAATAGCATACAAAATTTTACAATCTAAATTTTATTGGCCTACAATCTTTAGAGATGTTAATGTTTATATCAAAACTTGTGTCGATGTCAACGAGTAGGCAATATTTCTAGGAGGAATGAGATGCCCGTCAATTATGTGTTAGAAGTTGAGATATTTGATGTTTGGGCATTAGATTTTATGGGACCATTTATACCATATTTTAGAAATATATATATATAGTTAGCAATAGACTATGTATCCAAATGGATAGAAGCTGTTACTTTACCTCAATGTGATGCTCAAAGTGTTGCAAAGTTTTTAAGAACACATATATTTTATAGATTTGGGATGCCGAGAGTAATCATAGTTGATGGGGAAGTCATTTCAGAAATGCAGTAATGGAGAAATTATTAAAGAAATATCATATTAACCATAAAATTGTTACTGCTTATCATCCTCATAAAAGTAGTTTAGCTGAATTATTCAATCGTGAAATCAAAAGAATATTGGAAAAATCTGTAAATCCAACCAAAATAGATTGGTCTACTAAACTTGACTATGTTTTGTGGGCTTATAGGACTGCATATAGAACTCCTATATCAATGCGCCCATACAGGCTAGTATTTGAGAAAGTGTGTCACTTAACAGTTGAACTTGAGCATAAAGAATATTAGGCGATTAAGGAATTTAATTGTAATTTGAACGATGTTGGTGAGAAGAGGTTATTGCATTTAAATGAGCTTCAAGAAATAAGGAATGACTCTTATGAACGTGCTAAGATTTACAAGGAAAAGATGAAGAAGTGGCTATGATATTGCACTTTAATGGAAAGTATCAAAGGATTATGACTAAAAATTTTCAGCCAGGGTAACAAGTTTTGCTTTATAATGCAAGGTTAAGATTATTTCTAGGAAAACTTAAGTCCAGGTGGATGGGCTTATTTGTTGTGATGAAAGTTTATCCTTATGGATTTGTGGATATCAAAGATCCTAAAACAGATAAAATATTTAAATTGAATGGTCATAGGCTAAAATCCTACTTTTTAGGTGACCAACTTAAATTAAACGATTTTTTAATGTTGTGTCAACCAGAATAAACACTGGTTACGTCGGGCTGACGACGTCAAACCAAGCGCTCTGCGATTTTTTAATGTTGTGTCAACAAGAATAAACACTGGTTACGTCGGGCTGACGACGTCCAACCAAGCCGCCTGGGGGGGGCAAAACCAAACGCTTTGTGGGAGACAACCTACAGTTATCGGTGTGTTTGTTTTGAATGTTAAGTTGTTTTGTTTGATTTAGAAAATCATGGTAGTATTTTGAATTTATAATGATTTAGTAATTATTCTAATACCTTAAAAAGATGAATTAGACATGTTAGAATGAGTTTTTAGACGTTAAGCTGACCTGTGCTAAATTAAGCACTGACTGGCTTAAGTGCGACAGTTAAAAAAACATGTGTGAATTTTGATTTCTAGTAGTTTTAACTGAGATTTGGTTGACTTTAATGTGAGATACTATTTTAAGCATGCATAGGAGTTATAAGAGGAGCTTAGAAGCTATAAATAGAAGGGTATAAGGAAAAGTATATACCTTCATTTTACCCTTAAATTCTAAGTGAAAAGACAGAGTATTGAAAAAATGTCATCTTAGGAGAGTGATTTGAAGAAGAAGGAAGAAGAAATGAGAAAGAATTTTATTAGTCAGAGTGTGCAAGAGATGTATAACAATTTTCTAGCCGTTAGAATCAAAGGAATAACATAAAAGATCACTAAAATTGAGGCTAACATGGCTTCAATTGAAGCAAAAGTGATGGAAGTTAATGCACATCTGGATCATATGGGATGGAAACTAGAGATGCAGTTTAGCCATAAAGATGTTATAGAAGAAGCAGATAAGGCTATGTATTTGAAAAATAAGTGGATTGAAGAAGATTCAACCAAAGTTATTAATCATCATCCGTTCTTTTAGATATACATTCCAAATGTTGAAGGAGAGATTAATGATAGACTATAATTTGTTCCATCAACTAGAGAATGGAATTAAGTTTGTGATTTAGTGCTAGTGTTTATGTGTTTAATGTTTGTTTGTTAATGTTAAGTGTGTTTTAAAGTTTTTTTATATGTTAAGTTTGTTTAGAGTTTGTGTTAGGATTTTTCTCATCTAACACTATTTGGATTGAGAATTTATGTATTAAAAAATATTTGTAATCATTTGTGATTGAATATAAGCATTTTGTTTATAAAAAAAATTGTGTTATTTAGTATTGAATCAAATTAGCTTAAATTGGTGAATTTTGAGTTAGAATAAAGTGAGAGGGAAGAGAATAATATATAGAATGTTTTTGAGATCATAGAGGGTTGGTTGACTTAGGCTAGGCATGCATTTCTCTTAAATGAAAAAAAAAATCAAAATTTGTGCACTGACGCCTAAGCGCCAAAACCTGTGCTTAAGCGCTGCTAAACCAAATAATTGGTGCCTAAGCGTCAAACCATTTGCACTTAACCGCCGGCTCACAAAAATCGGTTTGTGAATGGTTTTAAGTGAAATTTTGGTCCGAAAATCGCCATTAAACCACTTCACTTTACCTTCTTCCTCAGTTTTTTGTGATTTTGAGAGCTAGGGAATCATTTTATGTGAGGATTTTTTGGTGGATTGACATTAAATTCGTTAGATTTGATCTTCCTGAGGTAAGAGCTTCACTTCTATGCAAAAAAAAAAAATTATTTTGACCATGTATTTTGAACACATTCATGAGCTACCCCAAAATCACTATTCATGGTGAAAATTTAGATAAGAGTAATGGAAAATACGTAGATTTGTTAGTTTAAGCTTTTAAGAGTTGTGTTTTATGATTTGAAGTTGATTGTGGAATTATTTTGAATTTTATATAATTTTTTACAAAGTGGCACCAAGAATGAAAAAATGTAAAGGAAAAGTTCCGTTCGATTCAAGTAAATTTCTTAGTTTGAGAGCTCAGGACAAGTACAGTGATGCTTTACATACAAGGAAACTGATTCCAAAGGGATGTTGCAAGAGTCCGGGAGCAGCTGGTGAAGAGTTGATTGTTAGCCGCCAATGGGAGCGGTTCTATTATATTTCTGTTGTCACTGTCATCTCTGTAGTATGAGACTTCTATGCGAATCTCTCAGAGGTTGCTGAGGAAGGAGTCATAGTACGGGAGAAGTCAATACCATTTTCTTTTGAGGTAATTAATCTATTTTACCATTTGCCTCCTAGTATTTTGTGTTTTTATGCAAACTATAGTCCTATTGAGGAGGAGCTAGATAATATTATATCATCTTTAACTGATGGGAGAGGATTATGGAAGATTACAAATGAAAGAAGAGTAAATTTTTCTGCCTTGAAGTTGGATGCCAATGCAAAGGCATGACACAATTTTATCTTTGCTCATCTGCTACCTAAAAATCATCTGAGTGAAGTGACTCGAGAAAGAGTAACCTTGAACTATTGTATTCAGCAGTCCAAGCCGATTGATATTGGAGGATTGATTTATAGAGTTATTACCAGTTCTACCATTGCTGCTACGATCGCAGGTTTGGGGTTTGCATCCTTGATCTTTTCGTTATGTGAGCAGGCTGGTGTTAGATATGATAGCTGGGAGGAATCTTACAACCATTGAAGCCCATTACCAGTGTGAATGTGAAGACTTATTCACCTCATTCTATTTTTGGTTGGAAGTGTGGATACTCCAGTAGTTCTGCTGCTTCTACTTCATGAGCCTCTACTTCACATGCTTCTACATCATTGGGTCAAAATTCTGGTTCTGATACTTTGTCACAGCTTATAGAAAGGATATTGAATAATGTTATTTATACTAATGAAAAAGTGGCAAATTTAAAGTATTTTGTTGAGCATATGGATGGGTATATGAGAAGAAAAAGTGATTATGAGGAGGAAGACAACACAGCTATGGAGCATCTCAATAGAGGCAACTGAGATGTAGTGTTTCCTTAGTACCCTATATATCCATCATATGAGCCTACAGCTGCTTTGCGTAATGATGATAGTGATGAGGAAGATGATGCTTAGTTGGATTTGCAGTTCTGTTTTTTGTTTTATGTTATTTTCTATTTATGTATTGTGGATTGTGCATGTATTCTATTGTATTCTACAATTATTTTTTTTAGTTGACTCTGTTGAAATTTTTAGTTTGAGTTGTTGTGTTTTGTAGACATTTTTGTGATTTATTTGTACTTTTGTGTAGTTAGTATGTTTGTGTGGTAATAATTATGTTAATTGTGTTGTTTGGTGTATTTAGTTAGTGTTTGTTGAACTTAATTCAAAATCTTGAAAAAGTTTAAAATTTAACTAACTTCTTACTTAAGAGTTGCATGTTAAAAAAAATTTCAACTTACTACCAGTTTTTTTTTTATGTTGCAATTGTGTTTGTTTACCAGTGTTTTTATTTTCTTTTTAGTTATACTCCACTGCATATAAGTCTAATGAATCTCTTTATATTAAGTATAATTAAAAACTTGATCAATTTAATTTTCTACTTCTATTTTTAATTTTTGTACTTGTATATTTAGATATGAAAATTCCTGCAAGCATGTTATAGTTAGTTTTCATTCCTGTATTTATATATGATGCTAAAAGTTTTATTTCTGTTAAAAATTTAAGTTTGGGGGGATGAAAAATTTTAAAGAAACTTAAAAGTTTATTTATTCTCAATTGTATTTCAAATAAATTTGATTTTGATTTGAAGAAAATGATTATAGAAGTAAAATTTTAATTTTAGAAATGAGTAAGAAAATTTAGTTAAAAGTTATAGTAATGAAAAAAAACTAAAAGTTAAAATTTTTTAGTGTAAAAAATGCTAAATATAGTATAACTATCCTTAGTAAGAAAAATTGTATTTTTGAAAAATTTAGAAATTTAGATTTTTATTTTTAATACTTAAATTTCTTTTATTAAAAATAATTTTCAAATTATGAAAAATCATAAACTAGTATGACTTTATTAAGTAAGGAGATGCGTGGAGTTTTAACTTTAAGAAGAGGATAATGAAGTTCAAAACTATTAAAGGCTATCCAGATATAGTAATCCTCACCTGAAAAGAAAAAAGAAAAAGAAAAAAAAGGGATTAAGAAGAGGAAGAGAAAGAAAAGAAAAGAAAAAGAGGAAGAAAAATAAAAGAAAAGAAGCTTGAAGATTAGTTCTTAATCAAAAATTGATTCCACATTTGATTTTTTTAAAGTATAAGATTTGGGAAACTCTTAAGCTTAAAAATATAATATGATAAGTAAAATTATTCTTAATAAAAATTTTTAAGTGGAAATAATAAAAGGGCTAAATTCTATATTTGGAAAATCTATAATATTTCTGAATTAAATAGGAACTCATATTTTCATATTTCTTATCATTAAAAATTTCTAAACTTTAAGTTGGTCTCTATATTTCTACATCAAAATTTTAGCAACTCCTAAAGAAACTCATATATTTACTTATGTTGGTTTTTTAAAGATTGAAAGGTCACTTGAGGACAAGTAACATCTTAAGTTTGGAGGATTGGTGCAAAAATGAACTGGGGTGCCTAAGCAACCAGGATTGGTGCCTCAGCGCTAGAGCATTTGAGCCTAAGTGTTAGGTACCGCGCGCTTAAGCTCCAAAAGTAGTTACTTGATGATTTATTTAGTTGAAGTGGATTTTTGAAGAGGTGTTTAAAGCAACCCTTGAAAAAACATGGGAAATAGCCCATGGAAACAAAAATTCATTCAATTGGCTTTTGAGGAGACAACTTCTAAAAGATTCATTGAATGAAGACACCTTTTTGAAGAGACACCAAGGCACCCCTTTGATTTTTATAAGAAAAGACTTAAATTTTCCAAAAGAAAGGGCCAACAACCAATCCCCAAAAGTTACAACTGTCGCCGCCGCCGGCCACCTTTACTTTATTTTATTTTTTTTTAGTGTTAGTTTGTATTGTGAGAGAAGAAAGAGAAGTCAATGAAACTTCAAGACATTTGGTGGAGAGAATTTGAGATAAGTGTTTATCTTTGTGAATACACTTGGTTTTTAATTTAAATTTCTTGTTTGTGTGCATGATTTCTACTTTTAAACTCATGTGTGGTTGTGTTTTCTCCATGGATTCTAAGTAGTTTTCTTTTTTTTTCCTTAAAATGATAAGTGATTAAATGTTTAAAGGAAGTTGTGTGAAGTATTAGACTTCAATGTTAAAATAAGTTGTGATGATTCAAGACCTTGCACTTCATTTACTTCTTGATTTGGCCCATCACATATTGATTTCATGAATGAGAATGTAGTTCATGAGGTTGAGTGCAAATAAATAGGGAAATATATTTTCAAGGGTGAAGAATTAGAGGACTTTAGAGTGACTGGCTAAAGCCCTAATTTGATTTATAGTTTTAAGTTTTGATACGAAATATTAGCCCTTAGCTGGTGGGAGAAGAGGGAACTCTAGAGTGAGAGCTCGTATCTTCCTTGCCTAGCCAGTCTTCAAGACTATTCAAACTATATATTAACCAATGTTCTATATAGCATCTCTAGTAAGAGTAAAGAATATTATTGGTCCTATTTGACACAACACATTTAACATACTTCCACAACTGAATTTCTATGTTTATCATTGATTCATGATAAGGAAAAAGATATTTTACTTATATTGTCTTCATCTTGCAAGTATTTTAGTTAAGTTAATTAGTTGCTTACTTTATTTTCAATTATAAAAAATTATAAAAAGAATTAAACTTTTATTCTTATGATAACATCTTAAGTTTGAGTAAGAATATATATTGCTAAGTATTTCTTATCTAAAATAATCCTTCTTGTCGGTTAGATATTTGGGACTTAATCAGAAAGTTATATATTACTTGATAACGATATATATACTTGCGTAGTATCATATAATGAAATATTATATATATAATCGCATACATCACATATTACATCTCTATATATAGAAAGTCGGGATCAATGACATGCTTATTGTAGGGCCAGTATTGATGAGATCAATAATTTGAAGAAGCAGATGTCAGAGCACTTTGTAATGAAGGATTTGGGAGCTGCAAAGAAAATCCTACCATGTGAATCATCAGAGACAAAGTTAAAGGCACGTTGAGACTTTCACAAGCTGAATATGTGAAAAAGTACTTAGGAAGTTCAATATGGACAAAACCAAACTAGTTGGTACACCTCTGGGCAGTCACTTCAAATTCAACAAGAATCAGTAGCCCAAGTTCAAGGAGGAATGAGACCACATGTGTAAGGTTCTCTATGGTTCAACTATTGGTTCACTTATTTATGTTATGGCTTGCACAAGACTAGATATTACCTATGCAGTGGGAGCTGTGAGTAGATATGTGAGAAATCTAAGGAAAGAACATTGAGAAGTAGTGAAGTAGATCTTGAGGTACCGACAAAGCTCTTTAGATGCTTGTTTGTGTTTCTCAGGAAAGAGTTTAGAGGTACAAAGCTATGTTGATGTTTATTTAGCTAGAGACATTGATAACAAAAAAAAAATACTACGGGGTATGTCTATACTCTTGGTGGTACTGCCGCGTCATGAGGCTTAAATCTACAAAAAATAGTTTCTTTGTCTACTACAAAAGCTGAGTGCATTGTAGTGTCAGAGGCTGCAAGGAGATGATATGACTGCAAAGTTTTTTGGAAGAATTGGGTAAGGAGAATCAGAAGGGAACTGGAGATGAAATGACTGCAAAGTTTCTTGGAAGAATTGGGTAAGGAGAATCAGAAGGGAACTCTCTACAGTGATAGTTAAAGTGCCATATTCCTTGTCAGGAACCTAACATTTCAATCCAAGACTAAGCACATTCAGATCAGGTACCACTTCATACAGTCATTGTTAGATGACAGACATTTGCTACTTGAGAAGATTTGCAGCAGTAAGAACCCTGCTAATATTCTGACTAAAGGTATTGCACTTGAGAAACTAAAGTTGTGCTCAACTTCGATTGGTCTTCTAGCATGAAAACAGAGTTTGAATTGCAGATGTGGAGGATATCACTTTGAGGAAGTGGATGATGCAGCTAGTGTCCTAGTCTCCAAGTGGGAGAATTGTTGAATATTGTGGAGCCCGGTCCACTATTTCGATTTGGGAGTTTCGGCATCTAAGGAAGTTGATTAAATTAATTTTAATATAATTACTTATATATGTTAATTCACTTGCTTCCTTTCTCCCCCAATCCCCATCTCTCAGTTTTTTCGCAAAATTAGAGATCTCCTGCTCTCCGACACTCCCACTTTCTTTTATTTGCGAAAGGCAACTGCCTTAAGAAGATCTACGACTCGCGATAAAAGAGGAAGCAAGGCTCTCGACTATCAATTAGATCATTTGTGGTGGCTTATGGATGAAGAACGAGAAGATGCTCCTTAGTGTGGTGTTCTTGCTATGCCGAAGAAGACCAAAGAAGATTAAGCAAAGGTTTCAGTCTCCATCTGATCTTGTTTTCCTTGGTGGCTCACAGGTAGAGAGAAAGAGGAAGAGAGCTAGAGAGTTTACTTGTAAGTCGACGGGATCGACGATGTAATCCTTAAATCAATAAAATCCTCTGCAACTCCGTGGACGTAGACAATTTGTCTAACCACGTAAATCTGTGTGTTTCTCTTTTTAGCATTTTTCTTGTTCCAAATTTTTACTTTATTGCCGCGTTTTTCACAACAGTGAAAACAAAAAATAAATAAAGTTTAAATAAGATTTAATTATGGTTCAAGCATAAATTAAAATAATATTTGAAGCAACCTCTTCAATCATATATCAAAGTGCGTTATACATCAATCAAAATGACGTTTTTTGGATCATATGATAAATGACACAAATATAAAAAACTTCACCCATATATATATCAAAGTTATCATTAAATTGATTTTTTTGATTGAGCTTCACCAGCAAAATCATCTTACCTTAATAAGCAATAAAATTTCAAAAGAACAAATAATAAAGGCTATGGATAATGCCAAAGGGTGGAATACTTTTTTCAGAATATAACGGAGAAAAAACTGGCATATTTCTGAAACCAAAATGTCAGTTAAATTTCCCCAAGTTTGAGTATTAATAAGAGGCATAGAAAGCCAAATTTCTTAGTGTTCGTGGTTTTGCACAAAAAATGGGACCAAAATAAGCAAACCTTTAAACCCATTAGTATCGGACAATTAATAGATTTTCAACTGAGAAAATAATAATAGAATATTCTAAATAAAAATTAATCAAAATAAAAATATTTAATTGTAAACTTAACTGAAACGTAAGAAATAGCTATCCAGTGATATATTATTTTTTAAATAAATCTTCCTAAGAAATTAATTTTGAAGCATATATCTTAATGAAAAATTTCTCCAATCTACTCTACATTAAAAATTTCTCCTATCTACTCTACATTTAATTTTCTACTACGAAGACCGTGTTTAGCTGCAGCTTAGATATGCTAAACAGGATTTATCAAATCCTATAAATATGGATTTATCAAATCCAATCGCTGATAGAGGCGTTCACGAGCGATGTCAGAATAAATCTACTTCGTAATTAGATTTACTAAATTTGGATTTATGTCATAAAACAGACAGAACTTGAGAAAAAATAAACGACTAAATATGATAAAATTTGATTTTAATAAAGCATTGAATTTAATTTTCATTTTTTGATGCTTGGCATGATTTAAGTTAAATCCATGACTAAAGTCTACCAACACTATTTTACAAAACACCACCTAAGGTGGTTTTGGTGGTGTTTGGTAGCCTATCAATAGACAGATTTAGTAAAGGATTTAGCTTAAATCCAGCAAAAAAAAAAAAAAAAAAAAAAAAAAAAAAAAGAAATTAAAACCAAAAAAACACTTAGCTAAATCGAGTTTTATCGCACTTTGTCTAATTTTCTTCGTGTTTAAATTCAAGTCGCAGTCGAATGAGTTTAAAACTTTTAATATATCCGAATTTATAATACTATTTAACAATGTAGCCAAACACAGCCTCAGATCACTAATTTTTTATATAAATTTAACCAATTAGCAATAACTAGTACAGTTGGAGAGGATCTAAATATTGGCTTTAGATAAGCATGGAAGAAATGTCATTTGTAATATATCATGGCGACCTAAATGGTTATCATTTCCCTCGTCCAGTGTAACCAAGCCGGAGTGGCACGATATAGAGATCGAGCGAGCCATCTCAGACTTCTATTCTCGTTTCGTTGTCTATTCTTCCGCGGAATCAGTTTGGTCCCTCGTTGGATGAATGTCAGTTCTACTACCTACTTTATTTTTTGGCATCGAACAAAAGTTATTTTTGCATTCGTTCTGTTATTTTTCTATTTTTGCCCCAAATTCCAAATCTTTGAAGTATGCGTCTATAATTTTGATGAAATATTGATTTCTCCTGAATTTAGGTTAAGTTTATGGCTATTTCATGTTTCATTTTATTATTCTGGTGAAAATCCTAGTGAGCGAAAACTGTTGGAATACCATATACTCAGACTGCGAAGTGGCATTGTTTGTGAATCATAAGGTGGAAATATTGTTGATAATATGTTTCATGGTTTGAGGTAATTTTAGCCAGAAACGTGTGAAGGTTCAGGTAAGGGATTGTAATGGTTTGAAGCATATAATTTGATACGGTTTTGTTTGTTCCGTTAATCTGTTCAACCCATGTTGATGTAGATATGTTACAAAGTGTTTTAAGGGAACTATTAACTTGTGATTCGGAACTAACAGGAGTCAAACTATGGGTTACTGTGATCGAAATTGTTAATTGTTTCACGAAGTCTTGAAATTAATTTAATCTGGTTTGTTACTTTTCTTGCCTGTCTTCACCAATCGATTATAAATCAAAATAATTGCTGTGATTGGTTATATACTCGTTGTTTCAATTTCAAAAAGAGATTCTAGTTTAGTAAATGGAGTGTAGCGCCTATAACGAGGAAAGGATGCTATAGAGGGAGAGAAAATATATATCAGAAGAGAAGAACGAAAATTTTATGAATGCATATTGATCTACATAATTTCAATTGGAAGAACTTGATGACTTTGATACATTTGTCCAATGATGAGCATATGGTCAAATGAACATTTACATCTTGAGAGGGAAACTGGCTGTTTTCTTTTTTTTGCCATATTGCATTAAATTAATTATAAATTTTGTAGAATTGTAATCTATGCCAAAAGATAGTTCAATGATATCTAATGAGCTGTTCAAATAATTTCAAAGGGCACAAGTTTTTGTTTTCATAAACCGTAAACCCTCTGGAAAGTTTGCCTATTTATTCCACTCCTCACAACCTTTAGGCTTAAGTTCACACAGTGTCCAATTTATTTGAAGTACTACACCTAAAATTAAGGTGTTAACTTTATGATCACCAAGTCATGGCTCCAAACCTACAATGCTAATTATTGCACACCTCAGGGCTACCTTTTTGCACATTTCAGGTAGTTTGCTCTTCTACAATGTAATATATTCATCAAAGCCATAACATAGATTTATTTTGTATAAGTTCTTATGCTCACATAATGTATTTGATACAAATCAACATAGAAATTAGCACAATCTTCCATAAAAGTTAAGACAAACACAAATTTTATTGTAAGAATATCAAACACTAGGCTTGAATACAAAAGATACACACCTAAATTTGGGAGGTCACTCCTAATTTCTACAATTCGAGAAGTAGAAAATCTCTCCCAAACTCAACCCCAAGACTCACAAACAATAAGCTCATGCATACTATAATCCTAAGCCTATTATGATCCATTTATACTAAACACTAATAAATAACAAAAGATTAAATTGCTCTTAGGCTAATAAAAAAATAAATAACCTTTAAGCTAACAATAATCCCCTCCCAAAAATGCACCTTATCTTCAAGGTGGAAAAATAGCTGTTTGATCAGGTAGTATGACTCCCATGTGTCGTCATCATCTGCGAATCCTTTCATTTATATAGAAATTCAGAGTGACCCACAGGAGTCAGCAATGTAGTCTTTTGCACAACCTTTAATCGCCTTAGATACTGTTGGTGCCCTGTCTTCAAATCAATCTTGGAGGACATCATAGTCCCATAAACTTGTCCAATAGCTCTTCGATGATCGGGATGGGAAAATTTTCATGCATTGTTTCGTAATTCTCGGCTTAACAATCTGCATAGAAACACCAACTTTCATCTGTCTTTTTCACTAGCAAGCCTAGGCTAAATAAGGAGCTCTCACAAAGCTGTATGAACTCAACCTCCCTCATTACTCCGGAAGGTTGCCACCACAAAGGGCACCACTGTCAAGGTCCCATCTACCCTGATTCCCTATCCCAGACTAAAATTCTTCATAGCTATTTTTTCAAGCCTCGAATTAAACACAGTGCCATTCTACCGGTTGTCGCTCATTCCCAACTTTCTAATGTGCAATTCCCTTCACACATACTACAGCTCGAATCTGCTTTCGATTCTTTAATTTAATCTCGCCTACTTCAATTCGTCCCATTTGTTTGGAGGTCGCACTATTTCTTATTAGTGCTCCTACCAACCCTTTACATAACCCCTCTTTCATGTTTCAGCCCAGCCCCCTGTATTTGAAATCTCTAAACCACCCCTCATCGGTGTCCTAGGAGGGAGTTCATGATGGCGGATGCTTTGCTTTTCATGTTCGATCTCCTTCCCCTTTGATCTGGCCAAGGAATCTATTGTCAACTTATGGTTCGAGTTTGCAAATTGAGCCGTCGGCAAGGTCTTGTATTGCATCTCAATAAGCTTGCTTACCATCTCATCCAAGCTCCATAAATGATTTTCCTTTGAAGAAAACTTATTGTCTATTGAGGAAAACCTTCATTCTATGATGGAGAACCTTTCCTACTCCTGGGTTTAATTTGGCTCATCTCTTCTAATTTCTTCTCGAAATCCTCTACTTTCCTGGCCGTCATTTCTCCCATAATAAGTTTCGATCACAATGGAGGAACTACTGTATCCTAATATCTCGTAGATAACTAGGGTGTGAGGTCGTAACCCATCTTCGATCCGATTTGCCTATGTACGCAAATAGTTTTGATCTCGTCGTTACCCGATTCACACTGTATCGAGGGTTGAGGTGTTGAAGTTTTTTGTCCACCACCACAGGGTTTCTGTAATCTGTATGCCACGATGCCTACAATCGTGACTGTTTCATAATGTAAGGTCACAAAAATCGTCGTTTGTAAGTTGACCCTTCCCCACGCCGTGATCTGATCTTTTTTACGCCACGATTCCGTAGTTTTGTCCTGGCTAGGTCGATCGCACTTTTACCGCTAGGGCACAACAGGAAGAGAAAGGTGGGAGTTTTAAGTCTTTGTACGCCGCACAAGGAGTCATGCATTTGATCCCTTCGATACTAAGAACTAGATGCATTCGATCCCTTCGATACTCCGGGATCACAATTGCTTCAGCTTCCGCCAATCTCTCCTTGTGTCGATCCGATCTCAAAATTTTTAAGCCTTGATATTAATTTGATACGATTTGATGTAAAAATCGACACGGTTTTGTATAGAAATTAGGGCAAACACATATTTTTTTGCAAGAATATTAAACACCCAACTCAAATATAAAAAATAAACACCTAAAATCTGAAAGGTAGGTTATCTCTCCCAATTTTTACAATTCGAGAGGTAGAAAATCTCTCTCAAACCCTAATCTTAAGACTCACAGACATAATCTCATGTATGCTCTAACCCTAAGCCTTTTAAAGTCTATTTATACTAAATAATAATAATTAGCAATGCACTAAATTGACTTTAGGTTAATAAAAGACTAAATGTCTCTTGGATTAGGCATCAACGTAACAATATTTCATTCAAGCAAATCTCTTAAATTGAACTATGGGATATGAACATCTGCATTCCTATTTATGCACAAATAAATTGGATTAAATTTTTTCCTTTGGGATTTTCTCGCATATGATGAGAAAAATTATGCAGTATTGTACTATTTAACAAACATTGCACAAACACCATTATGAATTTATTTATGATATTTCTTTTGTTTTCTCAAGGGCATTTATTTCCGAAAGAAATAAAGTATGTATGTGCTTTTATGAGATGCTCAAGGCATTAACCCATGTCTAAATGGGTTTAACTCTTTGACTAGGAAAGAGGGGGAGCACATTTATCATACATTTTGCAGTGCAATGATACATTATTGCTTCAATTATAATTTTTTATGTCAAACTCTTTGAGTTACAAAATGGTGAACAAATTTATTGTCTTTCTCTTTATTGCACTTAAAGCGCACCATATTTACACTTTTAATAACAGTGTTAGTAATTATACCATTGAATAAATTGAACACATGCTACCTACATTTTAGATTAATTATATGGTTGTAAACTTGGAATTTCTGAGACATATATATCCTGATGGGAATTTGAAGACTTATACTCGATAAGATGCGAGTTTTAAGGCAAGCTTATAGTCATTTTGAGTGTTGCTGTTAATTTAGTTATTTATTTCATAATTTTTATTTTATTTCACTGTAAACATGCCTATGATGATGGTGTGTTTGAGAATGAGATACATTCTTTAATTTTTTGATTACTTTGGTTTGTTTGATTTATTGCTTGAAACTATTTTGACTTTGCTCTTGTTGGATTCTTTATTTCAGTTATCCTTGAATTTCATTTTTCAACCTCTTGTCAAGAATTCTTGCCAGTTATTGTTGCTAGGATGGATGTGATGGCCCTACATCTTCCTTGGCCTTGTGATTCACATGTTTTCTTGTGCTCCTATTGCCTTGCTAAACTATTTTCTTTGTGTATTATTGTCAGGTCCCTTCTGAGTGCAATTTTCTGCTGTAGCGATGCTAATGTGCATTTAATTGCAGTGGAAAGAAGTTGGACTTTGGCTACTTAGGGTTTATTTTTCCTTTTAGAATCTAAATTTGCCGAAATCAAAACTTATACTGTTAGGTTAGATTGTTGAAGCTCTTTGTTCCTTTTAGTTATAAAGAGGGCCCTAAGACATTTAAATATATCACTTTATGCTAAATAAAATTTTGAACTCCCTTTAAATGAACTCCTTGATTTTAATGTTTCTATCATTGTTTTTTTCATCTAAACACACAGTGATTGAATTTGTATGTGTGATTGAGGTTCGTTAAGTCAACTACATTTTTCAAAGAAATGTGAATTCTTACTAGCTGTATAGTTTTTTTTTATTCTTAGATTTTTTTTTTTTGGATTTTGATGATATCTAAATTTTCATTCGGAGCAAGTCTCATGTGATTTTATTTTTTCATTAGAGTAATTTTTTGGCTTATTAAGTTTTTGTGGGCTATAAAATTTTAATCGTTTTGGTATTCTTTTGTGTGTGGGTCCCAAGTTAGACCTAGGGCTTGAAACCTATCATAATTGACAAATTTCAAACTCTTACATAGTTTTATATAGTTTTTATTATATGTCAAGCATATGCAAAACACTAATCCAACTATTGGATGAGTTTTTGAATCGTGTATAAACCATCTCTAGGATTGGTCTCATTAGCTTTCTATGCAAATGTATTTCGTCACGAAAAGACGGAAATAGCCTTTTTTTACTCCCTTTAGCAGTCTCCAACTCGGCCTGATGGATTGCCATCTCCTTTGTAGTTTTCTATCATTGCCATCAACTTCCAACATGGCCTTCACTTTTTCACCTCCTCTTTTCTCACTCCCGTTTACATTTACTATTTCCTCATATGCTGAGAAAAACTCTTTCTCTTTAGCTCCTTCGCAGATCAATATATGTTTTGAAAGTTGTTAAATCTCTATTTGAGGCACTCCCTCTAATCTCATCCTTAAATTTGAGGCCCAAGCTTGACGTGAAAGTTGTTAAATCTCTATTTGAGGCACTCCCGCTAATCTCATCCTTAAATTTGAGGCCCAAGCTTGACTTCGTCTTACTCTACTTTTCCCAATTTTATTTGCTTTGGTGCACGTATCTCTCCAAGCACCCCTTAATACTTAATCCTTGTTTTATGACCATCTATCATTTTCATGGTTAAATTTGTTTTATTTGCTTATTCTGATTATATTTTCCCTGTAGCGCAAATTCAATATTATAAATTCCATATTTTGATGATGATTTGTGAATGTTTATGAAGGAAATCTATATGTTTAAACTCTTCAAAAGTATTGAATATGAACTTAAGGAGGAACATGTTCGTTTGTATTGTATTTTTTTTAATTTGTATTATATTTTCTTTTTTAGTTTATGTTATTAAAACATGCTTATAATGTTGATTCATTTTGAACGACTTGTGTTCTCCAATATTTTGATTATATTTTTAGGTTTGGTTCGCTACTACATGGGCCCCAATCCAATAAGCACCGTGAATGGCGCATGCTTGAATTTTTTAGATTTTTCTTGCCTATTATCCTAAGTTTGTTCCTGGAAAGTTTCTCTAGGGTTGCCTTCGAATCTGAATGGCTACCTTCCTAAGCTTATAGGTCTTAATCATTTTTGCAGATTTCTTGAGCATTTTTTTCTTGATCGCTTTACTCACCTGTATGCTATTTTTCACTAGGTGCTTACGTGCGGTTTTTCTTACTCGTCTGCAAGTGACTCCTCTTATATGCCCTGTTAACTATGATCTATAGAATCTTTCTTATGTGAACTATAATCACCTTCTTGCAGTTTTTCATTTTTAGTTTATATATAGTTGAGTAATGGTAAAAATACTGTTGATTTTTACTATTTGATGCTACAAGAATTAAGACTTGCAATTTTTAATTTAATCTTAGAGGTGTTGTAATAACCGGTTAAAAAAACAATAAAAAAATAAATAATACTTGTCGTTCGAAGTAGACGTGATGCTCCTGAGAAATCAAAACGACTGCTTATCCCCATATTTCATCTGATTCGAACCAGCGAGTGAGAAAGCGAGAGGGAGTAAGAGATAAAGTGAGGGCAAGAGGCGGGAATGATAGACAAAGAAGGATGTAAGAAGGAAAAGAGAAGGAACCCTGGCCGAAGGGGGAGAAGTTGAAGGCGTCCTATACGAAAGAAGACAACATCACATTTGGTTTCTTGAGAGAAGGAAGCGAGGTGGTGTCATCATTGTGGGAGGAGCAGTCGAAGTTGAAGCTGAAGGAAGAGGACTCATGTACATCTAGGGCTTTGAAGTTGACACTGCGTGCTAGAAATGTTAGCCAAACAGTCATGGAGAGGAGGGCGAAGTGTGTCTTTGGCTTGGAGTTGAACTCCGCGCGTGTTTCTGTGTAGGGCTGTCAAAACGGCTCGTTGTTCGCGAACAGCTCGTGTTCGGCTTGTTAAGAAGCTCGTGTTTGGCTCGTTAATTTTGTTTGATAAGTTA
>NW_018165114.1:36405-46147 GCF_001263595.1 Phalaenopsis equestris | reverse complement strand
TATATATATTAAGTAGTAATTAAAAAAAATCTAATTGACTACAAGGCTACAAAGATTTATAATCAATTAAAATATTGATTAATAAAATAGAATAAAAATTATTAAATTAGATTCAAATGATGTATTAATATAAATAATAATTTTTAAATCTTGCTCAAATCCTTATTGTCTTATGGCTACATGATTAGGGTTGTTAAAAGGAACCTTTGTTCGTGAACAGCTCGCTTAACGAGCCGAACACGAACACACTTTTTGCTCGCTCAATATAAATGAGCCGAACATCAGCTGAGCCTAGGCTTCTGTGCAAGGAAAAGGGAAGAGGGTTTAGTGTAAAAAGTGGAGAGTCGAAGCTGAAATCTAGGAACATTGCTGTGTTTGTTTGGCATGTGAAGGAAGAAAACAAAGAGGCGGAGGTCAAAGGTGGTTGTGCTTACGGGTGGAGAAGTTGAACTGCATGATGGAAGAAGAAGGGAGGCTGAATCGAATCAAGCGTGCAGTGAGGTGTAACAACAGTGGAAACAATGATGGTAAGATTGTGTTTTTATTTATATAAATTCTTATGTTTAATTAATTAAATGTTATTAACTTATATTAAATTATGGTAATTAATATCAATGATTAAAGTTGGTCAATCAACCAAACTAAACGACTAGGTCAGATCTAGATTTGTGATTTGTGCAAAAGAAGAGAAATTGAAAAAAATGTTCAGTGTTTAATTTTCCAAAGTAAATGATTTAAATTATTATTATTTAATATTAGTATTAATTGTAACATTTAAAATCTAAATTTAAGGATTTAAACTCAAAATTAAAATGAGGAAATTTAATTATAAATATTTAAAATATAGTTAAGCAACGTGAGATAAATTTATTAAATGCAATATTTTATAAATTATAGGTGTTAACTTGAATGAGGTGTCAGAAGTTAAGAGCAAGGAAATCTTATATTTAAAAATTTTAGTAATTTTAATTATTTCTAAATGTATTCTTGATTTCAACTATGCTCTATTACTGTGAGATTAAGTTTAATATTAGTATTAGTTGTAAGATTTAAAATCTAAATTTAAGGATTTAAACTCAAAATTAAAATTAGGAAATTTAATTATAAATATTTAAAATATAGTTAAGCAACGTGAGATAAATTTATTAAATGCAATATTTTATAAATTATAGGTGTTAACTTGAATGAGGTGTCAGAAGTTAAGAGCAAGGAAATCTTATATTTAAAAATTTTAGTAATTTTAATTATTTCTAAATGCATTCTTGATTTCAACTATGCTCTATTTCTGTGAGATTAAGATTATAACAACTTTATATTGTTAACTAGGAAAATATGTATGTTAAAAAATTACACAATGAAATTCTTATATAATTATGAAAGTATTATAATAAGTTGTGACTTGCCTCAAATAAACCCTAAATGACCTTTAAAAATATGCATGTTAACAGTCATGCAGAAAGGGTTGCATATTATTTTACCTATGAAGTTATTAGATTAGTGCATGCTATTTCGATTTTAGTAAACATTCACTTATTCATGAGTAGATGAATGCAAAAGTAAATAATATGTTGTAAAGAATAAAATGAAAATATTATATATGTGAATACTTGTATGTGCATCTTAAGAGGAGTTCATTCTCTCATGGTACAGATAGGGGCCAGTGTACTCACGTGTGTAGATATTTTCTTACCACACCAGACAATTGTGTTTAGATCTGTAATCTCTGTGTTGGAGTAATAGTGGTCAATAGAGAATAAACACCTTTGCACCACGTACAATCGTGTAATTTAGATTACGGACTGTTGTATCAAAGGGATAATATTGGTCATGAGTGTGTTGGTTATGTTTTGACGATGCTTTTAAGATGAATATGAAAGTTACGAGCATAAAGTAAAAAATAAAGTTAAAGATTAAATCTTAAATGTGAAGTTAAAAATTAAAACTTGAAAGTAAATTTAAGAGTATATAGTGAAAGTAAAGTTCAAGATTAATTTTTGGAGGTAAAGTTAGGAGTTAATGCTATATAAATTTAGATTTTTTTAATTGACTAAATGTAAAGAATATATGTATTAGATTATTAAATGAATTTTATAATGAAATATGAAATACCAGCATACATATTGTCTTGTTTTCTTTGGGTTATTGTAGTTTACAAGCGTCTTTTTTTTATTGGGTTATTTTAGTTTTAATGCTTTTTCTAGATTTTAAGCTTTTGAATTAGATGAATAAAATGGGAAGTAATGTTTACAAAAGACAAGTTCAGCAACCTAAAATGTGAATATTTAATTGTTAATTAAATTGCTTCTTTTAGTGGCTCTTTTCTATTAATATGTAGATATTAAATTATTAATTATCGATATAAAATAATAAAAAATTAAATTTCACCGTTGAACTATCCATTCACATCTTGTTTAATTCCAAGCTTAGGGCTGAGTCATGAAAAAAGTAGTTTTAGAGCAGCGTTTAAATCGAATAACATGAATGCTAATATTAATTTTAACAGAGTTTAATTATTTAGATAAAAATAATATAAATTAAAATTTTAACTTAGTCTGATTAAGTTATTTTGTTGTTATTTCATAAATATTAAAAATTAGGGGAAAAAATTAGAGATGATGTGGTATAAATTGACATGCCCATGCCCCAGAATTTTACATTGAACACAGATACTTTTGTTAAGACAGTGAGTGCAGTGACTCAGATGATTATAAACACTTAATTTCAGGCCAGTTATAATGGGGGAGGCCAGATGTATGAATATTTGAAGCTATTTTGCGGTATGTGGCCTCCTTTTTCTAGAGGAGATAGTCTAGTGGATGATGAGAATTGACTGTTGAGAGTGGAGAAGATTGCAAATGGGTTTTCTTGTTCATCAGAGATGAGGGTTACATTTATTATTTTTGTTTTTGAGGGAGAAGCAGAGAGATGGTGACGAGGACAATTACTGAAGAAGTTTGGAGGTAGAACCAGTTTTTTGATACTGTGGGATGAGTTTGTGAACACAATTAAAGACTAGTTTGAACCAATTTCAGCTAGAAGAGAAATGCAAGATCAATTTATCAAATTGGAGGCGGGAGATTGATCAGTTATGCAGAATAAAGCGAAGTTTATGATGTTGTCGTCGTATGCACCAGACTCATTCCAAAAGCAGAGGAGAAATGTCACCGGTTCTTTTTTGGATTGAATGATTTGATTAGATAACCACTAATGCCACTTGGGATTGAAGACTATTTAGGGCTAGTTGAGAGGGCATGGCGGGTGAAAATTGATTTTTTAGTAGACTCAAAAGCATAATGGCACACACAAGAGGAAGAGCTAGGAGAGTCTAGTAAGAAGAAGATAAACTCATATGCTGATGGAGTTAATAGTCAGGCTAGCAACAACACTACAGAGGCTTGTGGGATGTGTGGGAAGCTAAGCCGAGGTGAAATGTCTATTTGGTTGAAATTATTTACACAGATAAGCTGGACATCAAATGAGAAATTGCCCAAATTATGCGCAGAGATCCACATCAAATGCTAACCCAGGAAGGGATTCAACTTCGAGAAATTTCAGGAGAAATCTAATTTTAGAAGTGGTCCACAAAAAATGATGGAAGCTGATATAGTGACTTAGAAGGAGCAACTATGGTAGAATATTCGGCTTAGAGTCTTCTCATTAACTCGTTAGAAAGCTGAAGAACCTGTTGCTACCGATGTTAATGCATAGAGTTTGATTAATGTTTATCCTGAGTATAGTGTTATTTATGTTGCACTGTTGTAGATGTGGTGCTCTTGTTATGTTTCAGATGTTAGGAGATTAATTGTTGTATTATTTAATTTCAAATATTTCACTTACTATATTTATTTTTGATAGTAGTTGACAAGATTTAGACTTTCATGATAATATGGATAGTTTTGTTTAATTTCATAATGTGAAATGTCTTATGAGAAATTCATAAGTTTTGAGGACATAGTTTTATAAGGGGAGATTGTAATAACTATTTAAAAAATATATAAAAAAAAGTAAAAAATACAAATAATATCTATCATTCGAAGGAAATGCGACTCTCCCGAGAAATAAAAGCGAGCGCTTATCCCCATATTTCCCCTCATTCAAACCGAGTGAGAGAAAGAAATAGAGTTAGAGAGAAAGAGGGTGAAAGGTGAGAACGGGAGATAAAGAAGGAAGGAGAAGAGGAGGAATCATAGCTGGATGAGACATCGAAGGCGTCCTGTACGAAGGAAGACAACATCACGTTCAGTTTTTTGTGACAAAGAAGTGGGGTAGTGTCATCCTTGAGGGAGAATCGGTCGAGATCGAAGTAGAAGCTGAAGGAAGAAGAATCATGTACGTTTAGGGTTTGGAATTTGATGCTCCATGCAGGTAACCCTAGCCAAACAGTCAAGGAGAGGAGAACAAACCATGTAGTGGGATTGGAGATGAACTTCGTGTGTGTTTTTGGGTGAAGGAAAGGGAAATGGGTTTAGTGAGGGAAGTGGAGCTTTGAAGCCGAAGGCTGGGATCATTGTTTCATGCATCTAGTAAGTGAAGGAAAGACAGAGGAAGAAAAGAAGAGGAGGTCAAAGGCGACTACATATAGGTGGGGGAATTGAACAACACGAAGGAGGAAGTGAAGGCCAAAGCGAACCCAACGTGCTGAGAGGAGTAATGATAATGAAAATAGTGAAGCTAAGATTATCTTTTTATTTTTATAAATTGTTAGGCTTAATTAATTAAACGCTATTAACTTATATTAAATTATGATAATTAATATTAGTGCTTAATATTGGTCAACCGGTGAAACAAAACGACTAGGTGAGATTGGTGATCTGTGCAAAAGAAGAGAAATTGACAAATTGTAGTTTAAGTTTCAAAAGTAATTTGCTTAAATTATTGTTATTTAATATCAGTATTAATTGCAATAATTAAAATTTAAGGATATAAACTCATTATTAAAATCACGAAATTTAACTTTAAATAATTAAATAATCTAAAATAAATTTATTAAATGTAATAATTTATATATTATAGGTGTTACTTGAAGGAGGATCTAAAATAAATTTATTAAATGCAATAATTTATATATTATAGGTGTTACTTGAAGGAGGTGTCAGATTTTAAGAGCAAGATAATCAATTAAGATCGATGTAAGTAATTATATTTTTAAACTTCAATAATTTTTATTATTTCTAAATGTATGTTTGATTTTAATTATGCTCTATTTATGTCAGATTTAGATTATAACTATTTCTTTATATTATTATATATGAAAATATGTATGATAAAAAGTTGCAAAATGAATTTCTTATAAAGTTATCAGAGTATTGAATTAACTTTTAGATTATAATAGTGTGCATATATCAGATTATTGTATGCAACATAATGTTATGTTAAATGACTTTTGGAAACATCCATGTTAATTGTTTTGCATAAACTATTGCGTAATGGTTTATCAATTAAGTTATTAGAGTGGTGCATGTCATTTTGATTCTAGTAAACGTGCACTCGTTCATGAGTAGATGAACGTAAAAGAAAACAATTTGTGCTTTGTAGATTGAAATGAAATATACATACAAGAATATTTGTATGTGCATATTAAGAGAAATTCCTCCCCTTATAGGACTGGCAGGGGATGCGAGTTTACCTGCCCGCTTAGATTTTTTCCTATCACTTCAGAAAATTATGATTTTCAGATTGCTAATCGTTATGCTGACGGGACATTATCGATCATGATCAGGGGTGTGTTAAGTTATGTATTAATGGTGCTACTAATATATATGCGAAAATTAAGATATAAAGAAAAAATAAAGTTAAAGATTAAACGTTGAAAGTAATGTTAAATCATTATTTTAATATTTTTTCAAGATTTAAGGTTTTGAATAATATGAATATTAGAGAAACCAATGTGTACAGAAGATAAGTTCAACAATTGAAACGTAAATATTTAATTGTTTGTTAATTTACTTTTTTTAGTGACTCTTTTTTACTAATATGTGGATATTAAATTGTTAATGATAAAAATAGAATAATAGAAAATTAAATTCCACCGGCTGACCGTTCCCTTCTTGATTAATGGAACGATACAGAGAAGATTAGCATGACCCCTGTGCATGGATGCAAACATAAATCGAGAAATGGTATCAGAGCATTAAACCAGCCAGAAGATGAGAACTAATTGCCATATGGAACAAATTGCTAAGTCTTGGGAGCTACCTCTTGAGCCCAGGATGAGATAAAGTGCTATATGGTGGGAGCCACTTCTAGAATCATATTTATCTGATGGATGATTCTGGTCTATTAGAAGTGATGAAGAAGTCAGTTAAGTGGGAGAGATTGTGAAACCCCTTTGGGTGTCTTTTGGTATAACAGTGGAGTTTCGATAGAAATTCCAAATTTAACTGTGCTATGTTGAAGCAAATCCTAGGATGAGTGATCTCCTTGGAAGTTATATTAGTGGGGAAAAATCATGAGGCCATTTGGCGAAATCGGACAATACCATGATGAATGAAAGTTCAGGCTGTTAATTGTGTGAAATTTTTTATTTTGATATTTGTGAGCTCCGTAGAAGCCTTGAGGCATATAAAATTTTTAAATATTAAATGGTGAAATAAAGTTATATTTGTTCCTTATTTTTGTGTATGTGTTATTAAATGTGGAATTTTTTGGACGTTCACAAGTTTGACCACTTTTTTTAGGGTATGAGTTTCCTTGTATCAATATGTGGATGGATCTCCCACTAGGTGATTTATAGTTTTATTTTTCTTAGTCACTCGTTTGGTAATTAGTGTGTATCTATGATTAATTTTTTGTCATGTGTGATATCTACTGCTCTTCTTGTGGTTAGAAGCTTGATTTTTGTAGAAGTTTGTATTCGTTCTCATTTTTTTATTATGAAATTTCTGATTTTAGTGACTTCTAAATTATCTTTAAGAATAAAAGGAGCATTTTTACTAATTTTGCATTAAATGTGTTATGACTAATATTTTCTAATATTTAAAGTTGAGCATTCGTGCATCCCCTTGCAGGTTTGCATCTGTAAATCTAAACCCTAACACATTCCATTTCAAATTTATATTACAGCTAAGGTAAGCAAAGCTCATCATTAGGGTTAGTTAAGAGATCACCAAAGTGCTGTGATTTTCTTTACTTTGCAAAAATCAATCAAGGAATTGCTAGCTAAAGAAAATCAAACATGGACTAAAAAAAATGTAATTAAAGATCTACTAAATGTCTTGGAAATTATTGAACTTATGATGCATGAACTAGATATCTAGTTATTCTCAATGAAAATCATAATACTATTAGGGAACAAGAAACCCACCATTAAAGAAATAACCATAATAGGCATCAAAGGGAGGGAGCTAATGAAATTATGATAATCAGAGGTGACAAACTTTATTAATTTATTGACGAGGATGTAACTAGGAAAGTTGAAGTTAACGCGTCTACATTTCTGAGACAATAAATCCTAGGGGGTTTTTTTGTACTAGAAAATTGATATTTATTACTTCTTTGATTGACTAACAATGTTATGTGAGGGATAAGTATGGTTTGCAAAAATAAAATTCAATGGAAACGCTAACCTACACTAGATGGCCATTGAAAGTGATAGACACATCAATACTAGATCCTACCACTACTTGTATTAAAAGGAAGTTATTATTATTCAAATTAAAAAAAAATTCCTTGTCTTGCTAGGATGAATTATTTGACAAATATAACTAATTGAAATAAGGAATAAGGACAAGAAATGAATTCATAATAAAATTTTCATAGTTTAACTTTGAAAGTAGAGGGTTTGAAAATGATACTTTCTAGTTTTAGATTTGGCTTAAGACTTGTCCTTGAAAGAGCGATGACACCTCATAATATAAGCTTTCTTGAGGAGGTTCTCCACTTGCTCCATATTTAAACAAATGCAAAATTTTCGGTGTGGAATATTGGACATCGCGATCCTTTGCTGACTCAAAACTCTCTGGAAAGCTCGAAACTCTGGAGATGACTTTTCTACCAATTGATATGTTTCAACACAATTTTTCATTGAAATTAGGGCAAAACATATAATTTTCTTCAATAATCCAAAACAAATCAACACAACCCAACAACTCACATGAATACATAAAATATCATCACCTAGAATTTGAGAGGTAGCCGATCTCTCATAAATCCTACAATTTGGGAGGTAGGAAACCTCCCCCAATCTCTAACCCTAAGACTTACAATCACAACCTCATGCATATCCTAAGCCTAAGCCTATTAGGGTTTATTTATAATAAACAATAATAAATAACAAAAGACTAAATTGCTTTTAGGCACACAAAAGACTAAATTATTCTTAAGCTAGGCCCCCGAGTAACAGTTATTTATAATGAAATTGAACCAAATTTCTAGGCTTGTAATGATGATAGCTAGTGATACCAGGGTAATGACAATAAGGATATCACACAGTTCTTTAATAATGGAATGGGCTTTGTGTGTGTAGGTGTTTGCAGAAGTGTTTGTCTCAGAGCTTTGGGCGTACTCACTACATGATAATATGATCAGGTAGGTGAACAATTAATAAAATTGATGCCATGTAGCAATGCCAAAAAGACAAATAGATGCAGCTTTACTAGCACCTTTGTGTCTTTATTAAGTGACTAACAAAAGGATAAGAGTTTACGCTCCATTGTGCAACATAAATGCATGATATGGGCTCTTGAGTATCATTATGGCAATGATGCTGCTCTTTTAATGTGCATGCTCTACAAAAAAAATGGTACTCCATATGTTATTAGATCCTTCATGATTATAACTAAAACTTTGGTCGTTATGATAATTAAGTCTCGTGGCCTTTGGAAGTATGCTGAAAGAAGGAGAAAAATTACTAAGAATTGAAGGAGTTTATATGAGAAACAACTGTGACATCATGATAAGGGAGAATTTATTAAGACAGAGGTTTTTTTTTTTTGCAAGGTTCACCCAACACTTTAGTGTCAGGGTTGAGTAATAATGATGGAGGTCGCATGGACGATAAAGATTGCATCAACTTCTTAGGTAAACTTTCTTGACTCACACTGCCATCATATGATATTTCTGGTTCTTCAATCAAGGGCCTTTTAATTAAAGGAGGATAGTGATGAAAAGTTTAAACCCACATCTCAACAGTTATGCTCTTTTTAGAATGTGTATCAAGAATTGTGGAATTACGCTCATTATTATTTACTTTACTTCTATTTAGTACTTGCTATATTTAGTCATAGTATAAAAATGGTAATTCCTTAATTATAGGTATTTATGTTTATTCCATAATTATAAGAATTACTTAATTGTAGGAAGATTTCTTTCCTCCTTTTTTATCTCTTGTACTCGCCTATTTATAGGTGAATTATCTATGTATTCAGTGAGAAAGTATTATTCAAAATTCACATGGTATCAGAGCCATCAAAGGGAGCCTCTCCCGCTCGACTCGATCAAGGCCCTTCTCTCCCGCGATCGTTCTTGACCGAGCGCTGCCCTAGTTTGCGCCTGCCCCGATCATCCGCATCCGAGCGCCGCTCCTCGTCCGATCGTCCGATCGATCGTGCTTCTCCCGGGATCGTTCGTGCTTCTCCCGCACTCGTGCTTCTCCCGCGATCTCCCGCATTGTGCGCAACTCCAATCTGTTCATTGTAAGGGATTTGGGATTCCAATCTGTTCAGTGCATCCGCGATCTCCTGCATCGTGCGCTTCTCCCGCGATCTCCTGCATCGTGCGATCTCCCGCATCCTGCTCTTCCGCG
>NW_018165114.1:34531-36305 GCF_001263595.1 Phalaenopsis equestris | reverse complement strand
CTCAAGAAGATGCTCGGTCAGTTGTCACTAGTCCAGCCTACTAGTGTGGTATCGGGTGTCAAGGTTGGTATCGGGTGCCACCGGCCTTGTTACCTATCAAGGTATTTCCCCATCCGCTTTCTTCTTAGATTCAACTTCTTCTCGCTCCTGGATTAGTGACTCGGGTGCCTCCGATCATATGACCGGGGATGTCTCCTTATTAATGTTTTACCGCCTTGTAATCCGACCCTCACTGTTCGGATTGCTGATGAATCAGCCTCCAAAGTTGCTGGTCTTGATTTTGTCCTCATTTCTCCACCTCATCTCTCCAGATTTATTCCTCACTTCTGTGCGTCATGTTCCTACTTTGGATTGCAATCTGATCTCTATTAGTAAGCTTACTCATGATTGTCATTGTGTTGCTTTGCTAAATTTTTTCCATATGTTTCATATGTTTGTGAATTTCAGAATTTGAAGTCGGGGAGGATGATTAGCAGTGCGGAGTTGCGCAGTGGTCTCTATCTCCTTAATAAACCCTCTATCAGTCTAGTCTAGTCTCACCCACCGGTTGTATTCCAGTATCAAGTCTATCTTGCTTAAATCCACTTAGTACATCTGTATTCTATTCCAGCGTTAATAATGATAGTGAAATCATGTTACTTCATTATCTTTTAGGTTATCCCAACTTTATCTACCTGGGGAAACTGTTTCCTCATTTATTTATTAATAAAAGCCTTACCTCTTTTAATTGCGAATTTTGTCAACTTGACACTCGTACTTCATTTCCTCGATTATGATAGAAACCCACTCGTCCCTTTTCTCTTATCCATAGTGACGTCTGAGGTCCTCGTGAAAAAAAATATTTCTGGGGCGCAATGGTTCGTGTCCTTTATTGATGATTACACACGGGTGACATGGATCTATCTTATGCGTGACAAATCCGAGGTAAGACCAATATTTCGTGTATTCTATCAAATGATACTCACTCAATTTGACACAAAAATCCAGGCTCTCAAAACAGATAATGCACGAGATTTTTTCAACACCTCCTTAAGAACTTTTCTTACTCAACATGGCATCCTTCACCTTAACACGTGTGTTGATACTCCACAACAAAATGGGGTTGCCGAACGGAAAAATCGTCACTTGTTGGAGGTAGCCCGCTGCCTCATGTTTACCACATCGGTCCCTAAATGTTATTGGGGTGAGGCAACATTGACCGCTGCCTACCTCATAAATCGGATGCCCTCTCGTATTTGTGGTTTCCGTAGTCCAATTGATGTCCTCCTTCGCTCCTTTCCAAATACCTGTACACTCTCTTCAGTTGTCCATACCAAACTATTTGGTTGCTCCGTCTTTGTTCATATTCACAAACAACACCGCAGTAAATTAGACCCCAAATCTGTCAAATGCATATTCATAAGGTATTCGACCAACAAGAAAGGCTACAAGTGTTGTTTTCCTTCAACTAAAAAGGTCTATAATTCTATGGATGTCACCTTTTTTGAGCATCAATTATACTACCAAGGGTGTCATTCAGGAGGAGAGTAGTCGTAGTGAACAACAGTCCTGTGTTCCTTTACCAACTGACACGGGTCCCTCACCGACTGTCAAACCTCCTCCACCTCCTATTCATCCTCCTCAGGCTACACAACCCACACCTTCTCCTGTTCAACCTCCTCAGTCTACACAACCCACTCCTCAGGAACTTCGGGTCTATACAAGACGAAACAAAACTGCTGAAAGAATAGAGAACCTAACACCGCTTCCAGCTGCTGTCCAAGAATCTAATCCG
>NW_018165114.1:32763-33548 GCF_001263595.1 Phalaenopsis equestris | reverse complement strand
ATAAAAATATTGGAATGGAGAATGATAGTTTACCTGTGGACAAACGACGATATAAGCGGCTTGTTGGAAGACTTATTTACTTATCCCACACCAGTCCAGACATAAGTTTTTTAGTAAGTATAGTACGTTAATTCATGAACTTCCCTACTGAGGAACATATGGGAGCTGTCAACCGTATCTTAAGATACTTAAAGATCGCACCTGAAAAAAAATTATTATTCAAAAGGAATGATAGTCAAAAGGTAGAAGTCTTTACTGATGTTGACTGGGCAGAAGATATATCCACCCGACGATCAACTTCTGGTATTGCTTGTATGTATGCTGCAATCTAGTGACATGGAGAAGTAAGAAGCAATCAGTGGTATCTCGGAGTAGTGTAGAAGCAGAATACAGAGCACTGACGCTTGGTATCTGTGAAGGAATGTGGATCAAAAGATTTCTCAAGGAGTTTGAAATTATGAGAGAAAATTCTATCAAGATGTTCTGTGACAATCAAGCTGCAATCAGTATCGCAAAGAATCCTGTTCATCATGACCGAACGAAACACATTGAGATTGATCGGAACTTCATTTCAGAGAAGGTGGACAATGAAATCATTGAATTGGTCCATACTCATTCTAAAGACCAAACCGCAGACATTCTCACCAAGACTCTCCCTAAGTTCAGTTTTGATGAGCTAACCAACAAGTTGGGCATGTACAATCTGTACAACCCACCTTGAGGGGGAGTGTGAAATTACGCTCATTATTATTTCTTTAATTCTATTTAAGTACTTGCTATATTTA
>NW_018165114.1:32077-32751 GCF_001263595.1 Phalaenopsis equestris | reverse complement strand
GTAATTTCTTAATTATAGGTATTTATGTTTATTCCATAATTATAGGAATTACTTAATTGTAGGAAGATTTCTTTCCTCCTTTTTATCTCTTGTACTTGCCTATTTATAGGTGAATTATTTATGTATTCAGTGAGAAAAAATATTATTCAAAATTCACAAGAATTGTAAAATTATTATTTTTTAATATTGTGGATGTAAGAAGATATATAAGGAAAAAACTCTATGTACACAATTTGGAGTGATTTATCCATATAATTTGGATCAAGAATGACCTCAGTAATTTCATACAGCTATTTATTAATAGTCAATGATCTATGTAAAAGCTGTCAATACTAAAATATAGAAATAAGTTTTGAAGATAAGGCTTAATATTTCAAAATCAAATCTAGTATTATTTGAAATTAAATCTAATCCTGCCAAAAATTTAAATTCAAATATAATATTATCAAAAGCCCTCGTGTTGCACCCCTCGTGTTGCACCCCTCCAAACACTGCCGTTGCCGGTCCCAAGCCCGGATGAGAAAAGTGGAGGGTTGCGTTAGGTAGTCGACAGCCAGCGTAAAACTTGTCGAAAAAATCATGACATGAATCCTTTTGATCATTGTGTAAGTGCTAGGGCGTCCCCTGGAAGCGACGCGCTGTATAGCCTGAATACAGTGAAAAGTGTGCAAGGG
>NW_018165114.1:7339-29289 GCF_001263595.1 Phalaenopsis equestris | reverse complement strand
TAATTTACTAGAACTAAATGAAAATATGACACTAAATAGGACGCAATGGAGAAAAAGGATTCATGTAGCCGACCCCACGTAGTGGGATTAAGGCTTTGTTGTTGTTGTTGTTGTATAATATTATCAAAAGCATAAGACAACCTAATAAAAATAGCATTCTTGTAAGTTTGATCTTACCTCTTGCTTACTCACTTTGGCATCCCCTAGAACTCACTTTAATGGTCATTTCCTCTTCTAATCTCACAGTATAGCTAGATTTTCTTCTCATTCTGTTTAGTGTCCTTTCTTGAAAATTCCATCTTTAATGTTGCATCTTGGTATTGGCATCTAACCTTTTTAAGCACTTAGATGTCTACCTTTGCTGGAGTTTTTCACCGTGTATTCATCGCAAATGGTTCTCTTGGCATTGCAGATCGTCGACTATCACTTTGCTTTTCATCCACTCCACAATCTTCGTCCACTCTTTGACCTGATGTATTCTTGATATCATTTATCCCTATATTCTTCCTGCTGTCATCGTTCACATTCCTTCTTGCCGATGCTGGCTCAATTTTCATCAACTCGCCACTCATCAGTTATCCCTTCAAATTGTGTTTTGGAGTTTGTAGAACATCTGGTTGGAATTGTAGCGCTCTTGCTATGTGATTCCTTTGCAAGCTTTTAGGTCAATTTTTGTTGATCTTCTTGATTTGTGTGTCTCCACATTCTTTTGTAAAAGTTATTGGGAGAAAATAATGAGTTTGCTTCTTTCTTAAAGCTATTGGGAGAAAATAATGATTTTGATTCTTTCATACACTCATTTTCATATATTCTTTCAACAAGGCTCGTACCAATCTTGATACAAGATACTCTCAACCTTTTATGGTAAACCTCGTTTTCTTCAAAATTGAGATTTTTAAGGTAGAAGTTCCATCATTTTCTCTGTTTTTTTTGTGGTAGGAAAGATTTCTTGGGGTCGACCCAATCTTAAGATTTTAGATTTATGTCTAACATATGTTTGATTTGAGATTCTCTTTTGTGCTACTAGATCTGCGCCATGTTCTTGTCAAATTATTTCTAGATGTAAGAATGCTTTTATCTCGTGGATCCTTTTATGTGAATGGCTGTCATACATATGCTTAAATGGTCTCCATTCTTTAACTCCATTGAGAAACTACCTCTAACTTTAATTTGTTTTTTTTTAATTCCTCGGCTTCGTGTTCAATACTTCAATTAATTCAATTTGAATTTCCATTTGTTCTATTTTTTAATAGATTTTACAAGTAAATGTTATTGTTAGGCTTTGTTGGTCGTATGTGGCTTGGCTTCTACCTGAAATGGACATAACTACTCCTTTTAAGGAGATTTTGGTTTGTTTTCTCAAATGGTCAATGACAATATGCTGAATTTAAGGGTTCCTATTAGTGATCTTGTAAATATTGGTTACAAATATTCATATTGAATATTGCTTCAGGGTTCAGTTTGAGTTGAGAAAATTATCTTTTGTGGATTCTATAAAAAATTAAGCCTACTTACCAAAATGGTGGCCATTGTTCCTTCTGCATCAAATCTAGAGTGTACTAAAAATGTGTTACCAATCTTGTATCCTGCTATGGAATCTATTCCTTTTCTTGTTGACGTTGCATTTACTCAAAGCTTCACGGTTGTGGTTGGGGTACACTTTTCAAGCAAGAATATTTACTTAGATTCATTTGTTGTCATAGTGCATACTCATAAACTTCCTTTTGTTCTGGATGCTAGTGAACCACCATCTGATGCTAGTTTTCCAATCATCAATGTTTAAGTGGATAAAGGCTTCAAATCTTATTTGCTATGAGAGGAAAGTACAAGAAAAAAAACATTTTGCGGTCCCACAAGGTCTACTATGTTTGAATCAAGATGCAAAAAGGACTCGTCTTCTTGATTTATGAGAGTAATGGGGCTGCTAATCTTTGACTTGTCTATCATTTTATCGTTTATTTTTTATTTGGTTAATACTTTATCTTCTAACGGTCCTCTCTAATTGTTTCATGTTATACCCATTTGGTGAATACTGGTTCCGTTCAACCACCTTATGACCTGTTTTAACTCAATGGGATTGATTCATGAAAAATTGAGCTTTGGTGGGCAGATTTGTTTTGATTTGATTGTACCATGAATTATCCTTTGTTAAAACAACTTTCTTTCCCATCAAAATAACTTTTTTTAGGCAAGAATCCCATTATTCTATGTCTGTTAGAAATGATTATTGGAAATGTTTACATGAAATCATCTGCAAGCAACAAACAGTGCAAAAGAAGTGTTTTTATCCTTCGTTTGCAAAACGGAAGCTGAGCATCAAAATTATTTTAGGTAGCGATGTTTATCTTAAAGAAAGCTATTTTATGCTTTTCTTTCACCCAAAGGTTAGCAATTTTTTTCAACTTTTAAAATGACAAAGAATCTAAAATGGTTTGAAGCAAGAATGTAACAATTTATTCCTTTCTAAATTGACAATCTTGAATTCCAGTCATATCTTATTAGTTATATAATTCTCTCAGTTTTAGATTACATAGATATCATAATATTTAAATTGTTCAGTTGAAATGTTATGGTGGCCTTTGTTTTTAAATCCGAATTTTATTGTCAGGAAGTTCATAGAGTAGAGTTTATAGATTCAAGTTCAGCCTCTTACTTTGTTTAAATTAATTATTCACTAGCTCGCTATGTGAAATTTGATATTTATGCTCTCTTTATTTGCAGTTAACCTAGTGCATATTTATTTGTAACTAGTTTGGTGCGCTACTTTCAATTAAGTGTTTTGGATAGGTTTGTTATTCAAAGAAAAAATATGAAGATGATGAAATAAGCTAATTGCAATTTAAATATTAAAATGTCAAACGGGAAAATTTTAGGTTTGTAAGCTTACAACAGCTCGATAGATTGGTGAATAAGTCGTGCTTGGATCCCAAAAAAAAAGTCTACCATGTAAAAAGTTATATGCGACAATATATATTCATTTCAAATACTTTTATTTTGTACTTGCCACATAGTATGTAGTTCTGGTTTTACCATTCAGTTCAAGCTTATCTAGAGATCCTGAACAGTTAGCTTTCTTGGGTCAGATTTTCAGACTTAACATGAAACATAAATGATTCGATTTAAGTCACCCATTCTTCATATTTAAGAGTTAGTGGCATTGATTTGCAGTGTAATTCTTGGATGCAGTTCAAAACATATAACCAAAGTGGCGACATTTAAAGCATGATTTTTTTTTTGTGTTATCATATTGCTCAAGATTTTTGCAACTAATTTTTGTTGTATTTATTTATACCATGAATCAAAGCTAATACAAGGCTGTTCTGAATTTATACATAGTATATGGAAAGTGAATTTTAAATCTATCTCATGACATGCTTTATGTAGACTAAGATGGGAGTGAAATAATACGGCAAAGAGGGAACCAAGTAAAGGTTTTTTTGTGACATATTCCATGTATAGACTGGTAAGCAAACCATCTCAACGAACAACTCGATAGGAGGGCTGAACCGAATATGGGACTGGCTGCAGACGTCCGAACCGGTTTAGCAAAGGAGAGTGGGGGCCGACCGGCCTTCCTGTGGTCTAATCTTACTGCCCAAAAGGGGCGGGGCCCTCCTTAGTAAATCTAGTGTTATATAAGTTCTTTTCTTCGCATTTTAGGTGAGTTTTTTCATTTTTGACAATCGAGACAGTCGTCGGTGTCTCCAATTCTCCCTTCAAGGGATGTATCTAAAGGCAAGTTGTGCTCCGGCTATAGCACATTCCGAGGTGGTCTTTGTCTTCTGCTTCCTGCATTTCACCCTGTTCCTTCTTCAACTATCTTCCTCCACCCCTGCCGTTTGTCCCGTTGCCAACTCCCAGTTCCTGTCGCCCCATCCTGCTGTCTCCCTCTATTACTCCAATTCCGCTGCCTCCATCCAACCCTCCTTAACTGCAGCCCCACTGCCCGTCGCCTTACTTCAGCCTTCTCCACCACAAGCCTTCCTCCTCATTGGTTGTTGTTCACTGTCATCCCAACCTACTTCTAGCATGTTGCAACCCACCTCATCGCCAACACCCCCTTAGGATACAACTTTGGTATGTTTGTCTATGTTAGTTGTTATTTCCCTTTCAGTTTGTTAATTTTAAACTGTCTATTCACTTTCTTAGTAATAATTCCACTATCATTTGGCATCAGAGCTAGCCTAACTCTAGTATTATCCTAAAGGTTTTAGCATCCATCGATGCTCAACCTTACATTGTATCGAGTGTAGTCATTCAGATGGATCATGCGAAGATCGAAGCTATCGTGAGTAGGGAATCTCCATAGCCTTCTACCGAGTTGAGGCAACTTTTGGGGTTTGTGACATTTTCCAGGAGGTTCATCAAAAGCTTTAGTACTATTACAACTCCCCTGACAAAGCTTTTTAAGGAAGAGAAGTTCTAGTGGACTGAGGCACCGCAGTCAAATTTTGACACTGAAGGAAAATTTGACACAAGCTCAAATGTTAGCTTTATGGGATTTTAGCTAGTTGTTCGAGGTGGAGTGTGACACTTCTAATGCGGGGATTGGAACAGTATTGAGTCAAGGACACCCCATAACTCTCTTTAGTGAGAATTGGAATGAGTCGAAGAGAAAGTATATAATATACGACAAAGAGTTTTATGTTATTATGGATCTCTTAAGCATTTGAGTTACTATCTGTTAACGAGTGAGCTCATTCTCTTCACGGATTAGAAGGCTTAGAGGTTCTTGAATAATCAAAGCAAGCTGAAGGGCTGATATTCTTCATGGGTTGAATATTTAGCGTCATTTCAATTCATGATTAGGCATAAGGAAGGTAGTCAAAACCTAGTAAGAGATGCACTGAGTTGCTGCCACTTGCTAATCACCTCCATGCAAGTTTGAGCTGTGGGATTCGAGGTGTTGAAGAAGATGTACGAGATGGAAGAGGGTTTTAGGGAAATTTGGGCGCAGTGTTAGGAGAGACATACAAAACCATACTAACGAGCTGATGGTTATATGTTCCACCAGAACAAGTTGGGTATTCCCATATATTTACTGAGGGAGTCCATCATTTACAAGAGTCATAGTGAGGAATTAACAAATTATTTTGGCAGAGACAACTCTCACACTAGTGAATGAACACTTTTTTCTAGCCACAAACGACGAGAGATGTGGATCAGTATGTCTGACGGTGCATAGTTTGTGTCATGCCCAACTGGCCCCCTTTTAATGGTCGGTTAAGGTGTTAGTAAGATGGACAATTCAGCCAGACTAAAATTCTCACCGATATTCATCTTAACTTGCAGAAACAGTACACAGTGGGTGGTGAACTAGTCTATCAGTTTAACTAAATTGTCGCAAACACAAGTTATAGATTGCATTTCATAATTGATTCATATTCATACTCAGAAACGTGAGAAATCATGTTATCAAAACATGTATCTATAGAGAGCTGCTAAATCCAATATAATAAAAATACGTATTCAAAGACGTTACAAGCTCCCAAAATTATATAGAGCAAAAGCTATGCAAATCAAATCTGGCTGCTCACCTTAATGCTCCTTGCTCATTCCTGAAGACAACAATGTATATTGAACAACAAAGAGATCATAGAAATAATCAAGACTAGAATAAAATTTTACCGACGGAAAAGAAAAAATGTGAAATTGTACATATCTACACACAAGTGATAACATATTAGAATCAAATAAAACATTAAATGAAAGTAGGTAGTGCAGAAAATCATGACTGTTTTAAAATGTTTAGTCATAAGCATGCTCATTGTAATGTAATTATAACAATGCCATCATAGCGGTATCATGATAACAATGTCATCATAGCATAACTATATTATTTGTAAATGTATAAGTCTCAATTGTTTTCTTGTCCTATTATATCATGTGTCGTCACCTTACCCTAAAGGTCATATTAAGTATCGACAAAGGTTAGACCCCTCTTAATATGACTATTATCAATAGCCTCCCATGATATTAACGACTTTTTTTACGTTCCTTCATCTTCTAGCCTCAATTGTTGTTAAAATTATCATCGTCTGATCGCTAGGAGTCGGGACTGCTATATCCTTTAATAGTGCACTTGTAACAACTCAAGTAATAGTCTACCCATAACATCACTTGTGGATTTTTTTAACGCATAATACATGTAGCAAATATAGACTTTTCATATATAACATACATGAATCATAACAAATGAATACTTGTAGATAATTAAGTTTTTAAGCATATTCATCTGTATCATAGCATAATAACAACACATGTATTGTAAAAAAAATCAAATTATATTTATACATTCAATGCAGATATTCTTCCATAATATACAGAAAATTATAAATGAATCCGCGTCAAATGAGAATTCATATGAAAATTTATTGAAGATTATTTTTCATAAGTTAACACTATATTATTATGTTCACAAAAAGATCTGAGAAGAAGATTGCTGTATGATCACCTGATTTGACAGAGCAGCCCTATGATGAGTTTCCTCACGCACACCTCGATATTGCCATCTCGTATAAACAACCCAGAATTCTTAAGCAACTGAGGGTTTCATGAAAATTGGTTTATAACATACATTGACCCAAAACATGACTTAAATGCCAATACATACCTTAAATGGGCTTCTCGACATAACCTAACATTTATCTGATCGACCTAAACTTCACTTTTCTTCCTAACACCTCAATCCTCCCTTCCCTTTCGTTGTTCTCGTGATAAAACCCTTAAGGAAGATCACAAATCAGGTTTTGCCACTTCCGACACAAATTTGACGGCTGTTACGACTACTAGAAATGAAAAATTTAACAAATTGGTGGCAAATGTCAAAACATAAACAAGTGGAAAAAAATAAATGTTTAGAATAACGTGAAAGAAGATAACCCGAGCTGTGGCTCCCAAGTGGCTACCTGCCCTCCCTCTGTTAGCGGTTTGCTACAGTAAGTGAGCGGAGAACCCGTTCATACTGTGGACACAATAGCAGGGAGTGGGGAATGCAAGGAAAATGCACATATAAGATATCTCCTTTCACATCCATAGCCATTCGATCTCAATCAAACTGCTGCATGCGCGAGAAAATGCTTGGGAGTCAGATGGTTACAGTGGGGAGACGGAGTTAGGATAGGATTAGGATTATCATTAAGGTTAATTATGGTTTAAATTAAGTTAGTTGAACTATAACTTTCAATTTTTTTATCTTCCAATCCATTCATAATAAAAATATTGTGCTATATATCGAATTGATTAGTTCGATATTTAGAATTTTATAAAAATAATTCAGTTGAATTCTGAGGGGTGCGAAATTTAGGATACTTTTAAAATTTACAAAAATTTACCTGATTACTCGAATTTTTGGTGTTTCAGTTTGTCATCTGGCCAAGACTAGAGGGCAATATACAAGGCTATAGAGACCATTATTAGTACCCGTGTCTCCTTGGATGGATGTTTATATTGATTTGAGGCGGGTCTTCTGAGGACGTGGCGAAATAAGTATTCAGTGATGGTCGTAGTGACCAGTTCTCGAAGATGGCTGATTTCGTGTCGTGCCGCCGAATGCTGTATGCATCACATGTTATTGATTGTACTTCAGGGATATCATGAGGCTGCATAAAATACCCAAGACCATTAGATCTGATAGGATAGGGGCGTTGAGTTTTTGAGTCAATTATGGTGAACCCTATAGGGAAAACTTGGTACTAAGCTTCAATTCAGCTCGACGGCTCATCTACAGACATCAAACAGTGAGATCTGATTCTAATCCAAGTTGAATTTTCCTATAATAGGTCCGTGAATTAGAGGAGACTTACCTCCTTTTAGATTGTGTGTGGGTACAATCCACTCATTCTACTTAAGCTAGTGCCAATTCTTCCTAAGTGGGAGGTTAGTGCGGATGCTGAGGTGAGGTTACAAGAGATTTAAAGACTATGCGAGAATGTTGGGAAAGAGGTAACGAAACAAAATCACAAGTACAGGGTGCAAACTAATAAAACCAGGAAGAAAATGACTTTTCAAGAGGCAGAACTAGTGTGGAATAGATTGAAGAAAGAGAGATTCCCATGGGAAGGTTCGAAAGACTCAATCCCATAATAGATGAACCCTTAGCTCGTCGAACCTTGTAAAACTGACGCGAGCATGGTGTTATGAACCCGGCATGGGACTGGTTGCGGACGTCCAAATTGGCTCAATTGAGGAGAGTGGGGTTTGGCTTGCCCTTATCTGGTCTAAACCTGCTGCCCAAAAGGAGTGGAGTCTCTCCTTAATAACCATAGTATTATATGTTTTCTTCACATTTTAGGTGATTTTTTGCATTTGTTTTCATCAAGACAGTCATTGGCATTTCCATTTCTCGCTTTGAGGGTTGTATCCAAAGATGAGTAATCCTCCGACTGTAGCATGTTTTAAGGTGTTGTTTGTCTTATGCTTTGTACACCCCAATCTTTTCCTCATGCAACTATCTTCCTCCTCCAACCCTGTCGCATCCCCTGGACCCTTTTTCTTGTTGTCAACTCCCAGTCGGGCTTATTCCTTGCCACCGTGGTGCTATTGTCTTCCCCCATTACTCCAATCCTGTTGCCTTTATCCAACCCTCCTTAATAGCAACCCGACTACCCTCAACCCTCCTTCCCCCTATCAACCCAACCACCGGACACCCGTTCCACCTCTAGGGTCCATCGTAAGCCTTCCCACTCATCAGTTGTTGTTCCCTATCATCCCAACCTACTTCTAGCCTGCCACAACCCATCTGATCGCCACCTATTTTACTCTTAGTGTGGCAATTTTTTTTTAAAAAATATTTTTTGTGTCAGTTGCAAGTGTCTATTGACTTTTTTAGTAATAATATTTGTTGGTTGTTTTTTGAGTTGACTCCTTTATCAATAAGATATTTATTCATTTACAAGATTGAGCAAGCATTAACAGAATTTTCAAAGCTCATCATATAAATGAGTTTGAACGCTTCACCATTTGTTTGTTTGTATTCATTAACATACTCGTACTTATTTAACACTTTTTCTTGTTAAGAACTTAATAAAATGTGCATTTCATGATGGCCTAATTTTTTATTCGATGACTTGTTTTATGTTGTCGTATGGATTTTTTTTAGATTTGATGCATTTAAAAAATGTATGTATATTATTAGAGGATAAGATCAAAACACACGCACACACCACACACACATATATTAACACGCACACACACACAACATACATCCATATTTATTAATATTTAAAATTCACAAAACAATTTTAATATATTGAGAAAATTATAATAGTATTTAGTTTAATGAAAACTTGTAAATCCAATTATGTTTGGTTTTAAGGTTTTAAGGTTTTAAGTTTAAATCAGTAGCATCCAAATAAAATGAGTTGTATTCATTACAGCTCGAACTTAATAGTAAAATAGAAAATTAGCTTGAATAAGAGTAACCCAAATCATATCCAAGCTCTACTCAAACTAAATATTGAAATAAATGACTAAGTTAAAAAAAGATGTACTCAACTCAAACCATTTCATTTGTAACTCTAGCATGTGTGAAGACATGCTTGTGAAAAGAGATTTAAATGATTTCGGTATATATGATAAACTTTAGAAGATTGCCTAGTAAAATATATTGATGTAAAAAAAGTGAAAAGTTGGGGTGTAAACGAACCGAACATGAGCGAACAAAGCTCCTGTTCATGTTTGGTTCCTTTGAAATAGACTTATGTTCAAAATTGTTCGTGAAATGGTTTATTCATATTCGGTTCAATTTATTTGAATTTATTTTTAATTGTTCGAATTGTTTGTATTGTTTAGGTTGTTTCAATCGTTCTTTCAAAATTGTTCGTGAAATGGTTTATTCATATTCGATTCGATTTATTTGAATTTATTTTTAATTGTTCAAATTGTTTGTATTGTTTAAGTTGTTTCAATTCATTTGAATTATTCAAATTGCTCATGTTCTGTTTGAAATTAGCTAAAAAAATTTAAAAATAATAAATTTAATTATTTATTAAAAAATCATGATAAAAATTACGTCCATCTATCTAAAAAAAATTTCTTCAATTATATTACTAGAAATTATATTAATAGATTTAATAAAAATTTGAAGCTTCAATTTCTACTAATGATTATTTTTTTGACTAACAAATTGCACATTTATAAAGAATATACTCAGTATTTTATTTATATCTTCCAAATCTTAATCTTCATTTCTCCGAATTCTTTTTTTTTTTCATAGCTTTAATATACCGAGAAATTTAAAAAATCCATGCGAGAAAGGTTTTCTATATGCATAAATGAAAATTTTGGTTTTAGATATGTGAAATTATAAATGCGTATGAATTGTGTTAAATATGAAGGTTAGGTGTTAGAATAAATTAGGATATCTAGTGAAGAAATGAAATTAAGAAGTGAAATTGATTATAATTCAAGTGGTTAATTTGACTGAATAACATAAGAATCAACTATCGAGTAATATGCATGTTAATCTTACTTGTTAACTCTGAGGAAAATAGAGCTAAGGAAATGAAAATTTTAAATAAAATCAAAACACGACAATAATGAATGAGGTACAAAAGGAGAAACAAAAATAACAAGAAAGTGAAAGAAAATGAGTTCAAAACTTGCTGGATGAAAATATATTAAATTTTTTTCCAAATAATAACAATATTTTGCACCAAATATTTATAAGTATAATTGAATTTTAATAAAAATACTGGAAAACATGATTGCTCAACTAAAAATACCTCACAAATAGGGAAATATCAAGAGATATCTGAATAAATCAGCAAATCTGATAAAACCAATAAAAATTGAAACTAAAAGCCAGTTTAATCTTCAATTTGGTTATAGGCAAATTACTGAATTATATAAAGTAAAAAACTAAACAACACCAATACAAAACAAAAAACAGAACCACAACAAGAAAATGAAATATCACATGAGATGTTATTCATGCATGTGCTTGAGCTACACATTAGAAACATAAAATTATGTAATGTCAAGTTTACATATTGCTAAATATGCTTTTGTTGCTATCTCAAGAGTCAATACATACTTGCTTCAACAGGCCAATGAAAATTTTTACAATATTTAGCATTACAAAAAATTTGGGTGAAAAAGGAACACCAACTTAATTATAGGAGAAATAATGATGCTTTATGGAGCCCACTACTCTAGGCTAGAACCATAAATGAACATAAATTATGATGCTTTGAAAGAAAACATAAATCAAACTTGTGAAATTTGTCATCGCATTTGTGCATAGAACAAAAAAGAATAAAAAGCAAATTAAACAAAATTTCAAGGTATGCAAGCATATAGCATGAGCCATTTTTAAAATTTCTATATATTTTAAGAGATGTGCAAATGCATCATGTGAGTTGCTAAAAAGCATGCAAATAAATCATTCAACTACACCAAAAGCATGCAAATGCATCTTATAAGTGCATCAAAAGTCACACAATGTGCCAAAGTACCAAAAATAATTTTATTTGCATGTAGTCTAAAAGAATATTAAACAAATAAACTTAAAGTCAAAGAATGTTCATGCATACTAAAAACCCCACTCCCCACCCCCTTTCCCCAACCTTGGGAACTACATAACTGCTTTGAAAAATCATGTGATCATTTTGAAGTTTATGCAAACTCTCTTTGCTAAAATTAAAATCATCAATATGTTGTATGATGTTATCGGGTGGATCATGTACCCTATAAAGAGGGTCGCAAATCTCCTCTTTGCGATAATGGCTATCAACAATGAGCAAAATCCTTTAGGAGATCAACAGACCAATGAAAGTTTTGACAATACTTAGCAGAATGAGGAGTATTCAAAGATTAGTTTCATTGCATTCTCAGGCTACTCTAACCCGAGAACATTACACTTACAAGGATAAATTGTGAATCAACCAATTTAGATTTTTATAGAGAGTGGTTCGACCCTGTTTCAGTCACACAATATTTTCTCACATACGGAATCATCCAATTGTTCCAATAAATGCTATAAATGTTTTGGCAGAAAAATGAATACATGCTTGCTTCAAATGCAAAACATTGTAACACATTTTCTATTAGACTTTAGATAACAGGAAACTCCTCTTTCATGTTGCAAAAGCAGCAATAACATAAAGGGAAATTTACATGCATGCCACCCAATTCTAATATATTTACATATCTAACTCATAAACTTTGCTTTTACATTTATACTAGCCTAATCATTCTTATCACATCAAACTACCACTATTTTAACTTTTAAAAAAGAGAAATACATCTTTTCAGGCATAGATAAGCCGAGTTACATGTAAAAAATGAAGTTTAAGTGTTCGATATGTAAATAAACAAAATAAATGAGCAGTACATATGTAAAGGAAAAAGGGCTTTCACGTCAATTCCTGGAGGCTATAGCTTATAGCAACAATTTAAAAATTGCAACTCAGCATCAAGGCCGGTATAAAGTGTAGATACAATCCACTGAAATGAGGAACTGAAAATGAAATAGCTATTGGAACATTTCAATCCATAAAAAGGCACACTTCGTAAAGAACTAATCTAAGATATGCATCACCATAAACCCAAATAACATGAATACTTGCCGCTGATACACCACTGTACAAAACCTTAACTAGTAATTAGAGAATTATCAAATCATACTCGCATTCTAGCCTTAAATGAGGATAATAGCTTCACAAATAATAAAAATGAGAGACGAGAGGGGCTAGCCAAAAAACCTCACAAAACTAAGTGAATAAATTTAGATTTCACAGAGGTGAGTCACGAGCCACTACTCACGGCTCAGAATCCACAAGGAATAAAGAGTGAGAGACTATTAGTCCTTTACCGGCGAGGAAATCATCGTCATCGTTGATGAAGAAAAGCATTAACCCAAGACCAAGAGCTTTCGCTCGAAGTTTCTCCTAAGAGGCACTGTGAATGCGAAGAGATTAGGGCTTTAGGGTTGAGTTTGGTAAAGTATATTTATATACTAATATATATATATATATATATAAATATATCTGTGTGTGTGTGTGTGATATAAGATATTTAAAAATATAAATATATTAGTTACTACTTATTTAGTATTAAATTTTTTTATATATAATTATTTATATTAACATAAGATATATATAAAATATAAATATAAATTTATTTTTCAATTTAAAGTTATTTTTAATCTATAGTTATAACTTTTTATATATAGTTATTTTAAATTGTTTTATAATTTGAACAATATCGATTCGATCAAGATTTTTGGGGGAGCTGTAGTTTAGTTGCCCCACGAAGCTGCTGCGGGGAAGCTGACTTATTGTTTGTTGCAGGTGTGTGAAAACAACTGTGTGGTAGCTGTTTCTGGACAAATGACCATTCTACCTTTACTTTGTAATGTATTTGTAACAGAACTATTCTAACCATATATTAGATGCATCAAAAATTGTTTTCATAATTAGTCTAGTGAAATTTCGGAATATGGAATGCAATGACATTTTAATTTTATGTTTCCCTAACAAATTTTAGTTGTTATGTGATATTCTTCAAAAATATTTCTCATAATTGAAAGAGGTTTATTAAGTAGGCATTCTATGTTATCTCTCACTCCCTTGATTCTATGATGGTGTCTAGGCCTAGCATATGGTCTTGAGACCAGTAGCATCATTTGGCAATATTGAAATCTACAATGAATGTGAATTAACTAACAATGTTTAATTTTGAATTTCATTTTGTTGAAATGATGGCTAAAATGTATCATGAACCAGGCCTTACAAGCAAGATAATTGAACATAACTATGAAATTCGGAATGTAAAGAGCACATGTGATTCATAGTTTCCTCGAAATAAAAGTATGTGACTGTATGCAGCACACAGATCAAATCAGAGTAAAATTACAATATTCTAGATCAAAACATAAAAATTAATGCATATAGGTAAATTCGAAAGGCCAAAAACAATCAACCTTCTTCAAATTTAGTTTATGTATAAATAAAATCATTCTAAATTTACTAGTAAGATTATTCTAGAAAAACCATTAAATTAAGAAATATCACTACAGAACCTGCTTTAGCATGTTGCAACAGAATTATCAAACAATAATGGACTTCACCAAGTGATAACCTTCCCTAACTGATGGAAGAAGAACTTTGTGGTGAAAAGCTGCAAATTTTCATTACTATGCAGCAAAATACAAGAGATCAAATACTAGTAGAATATTTTGTTTGGCTTCGATGGAAAAGGATACACATGAAAGGCAATGTCCATTGATAGTTTCAGCAGCAATATGTCCTGAGCAAGTTATCATACATAAGAAAGTTCCTTGTCCAAGAAAGGAATAAAATGAACCTGCAAATCAACATTAATTGGTTCATAGAAATTCTAAAATAGACAAATCTAAACAATCAACAAACAATAACTAAATCATTTCATAAATGGATCAGAAGAACTTAAGCATAGAATGGAATTCTGCAATCATTCAGCTAATAGCAGTGAAAAGACAAGAAATCTAACACTCTAATCCCCGACATGGCCCACAAAATAAAGAATAAATCTATAATCCTTAAAACAAATGGCTGACAGCTCAAAAAATAGGCACTGATATTACTTCCAAGAAGAAACAAAAATTTTCAATAACAATAGAAGAAAAATTGATTTAAAAGTTCCTTTCTTAACATTAAAAAATATTTAAGAAAAAAAAATGACTATCTGGAAACTATTAAACAAAATGAACGCGAAATGTAGAAGGAATGAATAAGAGCCGCGGACCATGGAGGGCTCGAACCAGTAAAGCACGGGGAAACCTCCATCATTTTCCGGAACCAACCACGAATCATCCAGAGAGTACAGAATCATGAACATCTCTACCAATCCGATAACCAAATTCAAAATCTTCAGCGTCGACTGAACTTAAGCCCTCACCATTCTGCCAGCTCTACTCTTTCCGACGACACCAGACGTCAACAAAAAAAATGGTAAGCTACGAGGAAGCGAAGAAATCGGAAGAAAAGGAAGAACTTTACGAGATGGATTGAAGGGAAACACTGATGCGTGCATTGAATGGGAGGGAATGATTCAGCAAGATGCGATGAGCAACGAGCGACGACCGACCCAAACAGCAAAGGATCGTCGAACAGGAGCAAAGTGAGGGTAAAGTGTAATAAGCCATCGCTCGACCGCGGGCCAAGGGGTTCGATCCGCGGCCCGCTTTTTCTCCTAACGCACGGCCAATGTGCTCCGCCCGCCCCTATAAACAGCGAAGCTTCGCGGCCTTATGCCGCACCGCGCGTTAACCGCGGTCCCAAACGGGGCTAAATAAGAATGAAGGTGAATAAAGATTCATAAACTATTGGGATATGACTACTGATAATGATGGCATTCACCACATATGAAGCAATATGGCTAATGATGATGATGAATATTATGACATTCACCACATAAAGCAATGGGAGTGGAAACATAATACATATGTTATCTTAATACAAAAGTACTTTAATTCATATGCCAAACATAAATCTTGTGATTGAATTACTAAAGCTACAAAATAGAGAAAATGAAAAAATAAAAAGAAGCTTGAATTAAGATCTGGTTCGGTCCTAGTGTGATGACTTCTGTGCAAGAGTACCCATAGTTTGTCCATGATGTGTAAATTCTTCTTTTATAAAATAATAATAAAAAAAGTAGGAATACTGATTGAATAGCTTGAGTTCCCACCTTTTGGGTGTACCTTGACTATGTTGTTTCATAATAACTAAATATCAAACACTCTTTAAAACTTTAATAATGGTACATCTATAATAATGGTACATCTGTATGTTTTTAATCAAATATATGCATTCCTTGCATGTTGGAACTGTTTTAGAGTTTTATTGTCATATGATTGGTTGCGGTTCTAGGCAACGATTGTTGTTATTTAGGTTAAGTTATTTGGCTGGTGACTTATTAAATGCCTCCTTTACATGAATCATAATGTATTGAGGAATAGCTGATTCTTGCTAATATATTTAACTAAGATTAAATTTTGAATGGCATGCCATTTCTCCATTTTGCCCGGTTAAAGTTACTTAAATTTCCTTTTTCCATGCTTCGTGTCTGCTTAATTTGTTGTTATGTAGGATTTATCAACTATTATGTCGGAAAGGGATAGAGGAGGAGAGACTAGGGAACCGTGAGGGTACCTTCCCAACACCCCCGCAATCCTCAAAATACCTCTCTTAAAACTGTGCTCTTCTTCTGTTTTTGGGTTGCTAATCTTCATTTGAACCGGTCAAACATGTAATTGAAGTCATAGGCTGTGTTTTGTACATGTGAATGATTCTATTTCCACTTAAAATTTTAAGATATTTATATACATAGCTCACAATTCGTGCGAATGTACATATTTCACACCTAAATTGTCATTTTTACACAAATAACACTCAAATCTTTACTATCACGTCAAAAGTAGCATTATTAACATTTTATAAAAATGAAGCAAACCTTTTCATGCATAATTTTAAAGCACAAAGTACTATGTAAGTAAACATGAAAGTTTAGGTGTGAGATATGTAAAGCCACGCATGTAAATTTCCCAAAAAGTATTGTATATTGCCAGCTGTGTGTTCTATGTTTGAAACTTCCACTTTTAAATTAAATGTGAACTTTGCTTTCTCTAGATGATCCATTCCAAATAACCAAATGAGCAGTATATCTGATCAAAATATGGAGCCAAATCAACAAGACAATTCCTACAACACAACCGTTAGTCCAATGAAGCGCAAGCGGGGTCGTCCTAGAAAGAATGGACGTCAGGATGAAGTCTGTCGAATTGAACCTAATAAAAGACGAAAGCAATGCACGGTGCTTCAAAGTTCAAGTTTCGAAGACGGGTTAGTGGGTCGAGAGGTTTTTTGCTCTTTTATTGGAGTATTTGATGCTGGATATTTGCTAAATGTTAGAGTGGGTGGCTCCGGCCCCATCCTGACTGGTTTGGTGTTCGATCCCCGGCTCTGTATTCCAGTTTCGGCCGAAAACGACATCGCCCCACATCTCCCGATGCTTGGAAGAAATGTTTTTTACCCTCTGGTTGAGGAAGGTTTTATCAACCAAGGAGATGATTCTTCGCGGGATGGTTCGGAACAAAATGGACTTAGGCGACATATTCGACCTAAAGAATCTCCGACCACGTCTTCCTTTACGAGCCATGAGCAAACTGATCAGCAGTTGAACATGACAGAGGAAACCCCAAATATTCCGAAAACTTTGAAGGTTTTTTCTGAGGGTGGAGCTATGGAAACTTCCGACCAGAACCTGCTAACCTCGTCCAGCTTTTCAAATGTTTATAATTCTTCATTGCTTCCGATGGCCACATCTTCAGAAGTTTCCAAACCTTCCAATGTTTCAGACCCTCCAGAACTTCCTGAAGAGGCACTGTTGAAGACCAATGAAGCAGCTCTTGATGTTTCTAACGACCTCCATGTTGATATTCTTAAACCTTCTAATATTTCTAAAGAAGCACCTTCTGTTGTTTTGAAGCCTTCAGAAGCTTCAGAACTCGCCCAAAATATTAATTTGGATGAGCTTAAATCTTCAGTTTCACCTTTTGAGGACGCCCGGATTTTAGAGCATCAAACCTTAAGAACTGGGAACATTCCTGAAGAAAGTTTATCATCAGAAAAATCATCACAGGGAACAGTGGGAACATCAGAAGATCCAAAAATTGGTTGATTAACTTGGCGATGGCTATGGCGCAGAAGGATATGCTAATTCTGGATATAGGCACCGGAGTTAATTTTTTTAGCTCATCTGGACATCTATTCTGTGAATTTTCCATGACAACTAGCTCATGCTCGTGGCTATGATAGAAGCAGGAGAAAAAACCTGTTTAGAAATTATGGATTAAACATTACAGTTTTTATGGAACTGAGTATTTATATTCTAGTCTGCATCTTTTAAGCTATATAGGATTTGTTTTTCTTCTCCTCTGTAGAGATCCGCATATGATAACTTGTTTTTTTCCCTGATACATTTGTGAATTGCAGTTCCTTCAGGACATGCACCTTATTTGCATATGACATCATTTTTTTTAGGGGGGCCATTTACATGCCACGCAATTCTCGTGTATATATCTAACATCGAAATTTTAAATATTTAAAAGGCACTCAAATTTTTAAGTATCACTTCAAAATTTTTACTATCTCCTACTCTTAAAAGTTAAATATATCTTCTCATGCATAGGTTTATCACACCAAATTGTTATGAATGTAAATGAGAAAGTTTAGGTGTTAGATATGTAAATATATACGAATTATGTCCTATGTATGTCCTTTATTTAGATGCTGTTATTCTTGCATCAAGCGTGCCTTTCGCATTGGGACATGATAGAAAAAAAACAAATTATCACATTAAGAGGAGTTTGCATTAATTAACCGTAGCTGCAAATCACACCACTTTTTTGGGACTGTTTCTTTGGAACAGTAAATTTATAGCACAAAAAATCAATTGCAAATTCACATAAATTCGTAATCATATTTTTTAGAATTTTCCTTATTTTTTCCAGAAAAATAATCATGTCCAGTTATTGGTCTCCGTATGGGCTTTGTTCATTGTGTTTGTCTAGCCCACTCCTTATTTTTTCCAGAAAAATAATCATGTCCAGTTTTTGGTCTCCGTATGGACTTTGTTCATTGTGTTTGTCTAGCCCACTAATGTTTAGTTAATCGTTTTAAATAGACCATTTTCTGCTCACTTGATGTTTTTTATTTGAACAAAGATAAAAAGTAAACTGTAGCATCTCATTATATTTATATTAGGACAATGAAAAAAAATATGGAGACTGTAAATCTGAAGATGTATTCATTTCTGCAATAACATTCAGTCCTGAACAAATAAAACATTTCTAAATAAAATTTTAGCCTATAAATAAATAAAATTTTTATATAGTTATTATAAATAATTTCTTACATGATTTCTAATTTTTAATATAAAGAGTTTCTTATATGATTTCATTAGGTACCTCCCATCTACATCCCATTATGATTATTTTATGCATGCTAGATTAGAGTGATGACATAAGAAATATCAATTGATGCAACAATCAATGAAAATATAACATTATTTTGAATTTTAATTCAAATATATTTGATAAGTGGCTATCATTTATGCATCTCATTATATCAAACTTGACTGACACATGTAATAATTATTATTTTTAAACATATAGTTAATAATTATTATTTTTAAACATATAGTTATTTTATTTAATTCTTAGCTATCCAATATTAATTTTTTAAAATTATAATAGTAAATCATCTAACAAAATATAGATGGGATTAAAAAGTTAAAGTTTTTAGCAATAAGAGAGTAGCAAGTGGTGGCATTTTTTCCTTCAAGAATTCAAACATAAATCTTCCTTGATAATTGTGAATAAATATGGAGACAGTAGGCACCCTTGCTTGAAAGCAATAATGGACTTAAAAGAAATTGTGCAACTCTTCATTTAAAACCAAAAGGAGATGACAGAAATACAAGCAGAGTTCCATTATACAAGGCCTAGAGAAAAACCAAAGTGACAAAAATGTTAAGGTTAACATAATTAAAATTTCTTTTTTAAATCCACTTTTGCATAGAAAATAATGTTCCCTTGTTGAAGTTATGAAGCATTTTTTTAGGATTGGTGAGTGATTAACCATAATGCTAGACTCGAATGAAGACCTACAAAAGATGGAGGAGAAAACCTCCGATCATTACACTGCAATTCTAATTGCCAAAACATAAATTTAGAAAATAAAGCAGATTTTAATATATTGGGGAAAAAATTAGATACTAAGGAGGGTGAAAAATATTTTTATAATATTTAACTCAAGTAAAGTGTATTAAAGATGAAAATCAAAAAGTGTTTTTCTTAGAAAAAGAATTCAATATAGATGGGTGAGTTATTTTGATAAAATTTTTAAATTTGATAAATTATTTAATGAAGTTTCTGAAATTACGATCGACCTTAGTGATCTTAATATGGTTAATAATAATAAAACATTTCATTTTTACCATCATTAGTAAAAAAAAGTTAAGGAGGCTTTAAAGAAAACCAAGGGTGGAAAGTCTGTAGGACCTCATGATATCTCAATTGAAATTTGGAATTGGTTAGGAGATTTGGGAGTTTCTTGGCTTACTAAACTCTTTAATATTAGTTTAAAAACTAAAAAGATGCCTGAGGAGTAGAGGAAGAGTATTTTGGTCCCCATTTTTAAGAATAAAGGGGATGCACAAGAGTGTGCAAATTATAGAGGAATTAAGTTGATGTGTCCTACTTTAAAATTATGGGAGAGGGTAATTTAACATATGTTAAGATGTATTACAAAAATTTCTCATAATCAATTTGGATTTATGCCGGGCAGGTCTACTATGGAAGCTATACATTTATTGAGAAGTTTGATAGAGAAGCTTAGAGTTAATAAGGAGAATCTACATTTGATTTTTATTGATTTAGAAAAAAGCTTACGATAAGGTTCCAAGAGATATCCTTTGGAGGGTTCTTGAAAACAAAGGTGTTGATATGACTTATATTCAAGTCATTACAGATATGTCCACTAGAACTGTTACTTGTATTCGAATTGAAGGAGGATTGACCAAATATTTTCCTATTTCTGTTGGATTACATTAGGGATCGAATTTAAGCCCATATCTTTTTTCTTTAGTTATGGATGTTCTTACTAGACATTTACAGGAGGATGTACCTTGGTGTATGCTTTTTGCCGATGATATCCTTCTCATGGATAAGACAAGAGAAAAAGCAAAAGAATAACATGAATTATGGAGGTCTACATTGGAGTCTAAAGGCCTTCATTTGAGTAGAACTAAAACTGAATACATGGAATGTAATTTTTAGTAGTAGTAGCTCTAGTGAGAGAAGTGTAACTTTGGGTGATCAAATTATTAAAAGGTGTGAATTATTTAGATATCTTGGGTCTATTGTTCAAAGAGATGGTGATATAGATGGGGATGTTAATAGTAGAATTCAAGTTGGTTGGTTGAAGTGGAGGAATGTGATCTCGATTGAATATATCGAATTGGGGATTTTTAGTCCGTCCCATAGAAATCTCTAATTTCTACACCCAACAAAGTATATTTCCCTATTTATTTTCACTTAATCCATGAACGAAACACTCCTTCATGGACTTAAATGTAATTCTCACTATGTTATAGAACTCATACTCCATTTTCGGGATCATATGTTTCAAAACATATTTTAACAATTCAATTGGCCAGATCGAAAAGTAAATTAAGAGCGGAGTTGAAAAACCATCACAATTTATTTTAAATTTTTATATTGGCACATCCAAATTATCTATTCATTTCACCATATCTTAGAGTAGGGAGAAAGATAAAGGAATCTACTCAGACTTCATGAGAAAGATACAACCAAATACAAATTTCATATATAAAAGAAAGTTGATACAATAATAATAAACAAACAACACGTATCTGAAACTCTTTCTCAAAGCAAATCCTTTGTAGCCTCTCTTAGGAAATGTAGAAAAAAGAAATCTCTCACTTCTCTTCCTCTCCAACACTTCTTAAAGAATAATGCACACTTATACTCACCATAAAAACCCAAAACTATAAAAAAAATAATTTACTAATGGTGTGGAATGACGTGGAATGTAGGTGTGTGTGAATAGGAAAAATTGAAAGTGAGCGTGAGTGGAAGAATTTGAAATGGTGCAAAGGTGGGGGGGGTTTCTGATCAAATTTCGACCCTAAATAGAGCCTAGGTCAGTTCTCCAATAGGTGCTTCCAAAAGCTCTTAAAATAGCGTCCAAATTGGTCAAATCTTTTAGAAACATGGGTCTGCACCGACACTGGTGTTATCGGCGCCAGAGGCCATCCAATTAATTTCGCAGTCTCTGTCAAAGAGTGTCGTCGTTGCCCATTTTGGCCCCATCGGCACTGAACATTTTTTTAAATTCTCCATTTTGACTCCAAATTTCATTGACTCCAAATTTCATCCTCAA